>NW_028274814.1:53202884-53267884 GCF_037043125.1 Eumetopias jubatus | reverse complement strand
GAGTGATGACTTCTTATAATAAAAAGTTGACAGGCTTACATTGCGCACCGGTGGATTAGTTTCCCTTGGTGATGAGGTTTTCTTTTGTGCGCCGTGTGTCTGTTTGATGGAGGTTTAACAGAAAGCATTTTGGCAGAAATTGGATGCAGCAGGGATCATCTGGAGATGGCTGCTGTCCGATATTAACTGCACACAGTAACTTTTTTTTCCCTCTTCCTTTCCTTTTTTTTTTTTATTTTTTATTCTTCAGCCAGGTGACAGAGAGAGCCAAAACAATTTTTCCTCTAAAAATAAATACTTTTGTTTTCCTTTTTAAGAATATAGTATGCACCCATTCTGCAAATGCCTCAAAATATTTAATGTGGTTAGGCCATTGTTTTATGTAAGCATGAGAAAAGCTTTCTCTGCAAGGAGGTATCAACACACAAATATCTGGAAGGTGTATTTCTAATATCCAAGTGCCTTTGATCTTCCAGAAATCAGCATATAAACAGGAGTTGGTTAAAGATCAGGATTTGATATTTTACGGAAGATACACACTTGGAACGTACCTAAATTCAAAGAAGGAGGCTCGTGGGCCATAATCTGCACTGTTTACTCCCCATCCTCACCCCCTTCTTGTAATTCCATTTTATTACTCATTGGAAGCATCAAAAGTCTCATAATGGAGACTTGCCAGATGTCGAATATAGTGGAACATGCTCCAAGCATATGTATATATTTATATTTGTGAATATATGCACACAGAGAAAATAAATACATGAAAGGATCTATCTCATTCCACAGGAAAGCTCTGGCCAGGTGGGTGGGAGCTAATAACATTCCCTAGCCCCTAAGCACTACATCCAGTGATTAGATGCACATCAATCTGTTTGATGTGAATACACTCAACCTGAGAGCCCGTGTGAAGTACAAATAGCTATTTCTCTTTAATAAAGGGATGTATCTATGTGTATATGTAAACATTTAATACAGTAATGTTGCTATTCCTTCCAATAACAAATATTTATTACAAATGAACAATCTTTATTTGAAAATTTTGAGACTTTAATTACTGCTCAAATTTTCCAGTAATAAAGAAAACCTTCAAGTCTGTTCACAGGGTGAAGTTTTTAGATCCTAGCAAAATGCTTATGATAGAGATAGGACAAGCCTAATCTGTACTTACCTCTGCTTCAGACAGCAGCGGTGACAATCCTGCCTGGCTTGTCAAGTTTCAAGAACTTGCAATCCTTAATTTAAACACTTGAGAGATCTATGGAGCCTGTCAGTCTGGTTAATTAAGCTCTGTCTTCTTTCACCCCTCCTCCCCACCAAAACAAAATCTGGCTTTTTTTTTTAAAGGCCACTTAAGACTTTATCTACTGATTAAGCAAACAGGTTCTAGCCTAAGTAGAATGATCTTAGAAGACTTAAACAGAATAGTTTTTGCTATTAAAGGGAACATACTTTAAAAGCTTTGCTTGGAAGTGTCATATATAGATCAGCTTTGGCATGTTCAGATTTCCTCTTCCTGAACTAATTGAAGAAAACATTGGATAATCCAGAGCAAGAAATAATACAAAAATTGTGTGTTTGTGTATGTTTCTATATATGAATATATGTCAGCACTTAATTTTTAACATGAATATTTCATGTAGGAATATATGATGCTTCTAAGTTGGTAGTATCAGTTCTTTCTCAACCACAAGAACTAGAGAATTTGCAAATGAAGAACTATATATGCTATGGGAAAAATCGAGTTAGAAGATGAAAGATTTCAGGTATCCTAATGAAAGTCTCTAAATGTTTAAAATATAAATGAAAGTTTATATTCACTAATATAGCACAGTAAAGAAAACACACTAAGCAAAGGGCCTACCAATTGCCAAATACCAGTTTATATTTCTTAAATTAATGTTAATGAATACTGTTTAATCAATTTCAATTTACTTTCCTTTGATGACCACATTCATTTTAAGTTCTTATTCTATCTCTATTTCAACAATATACCCATTAAATTTCAATTTTGTTGTGTGTAACATTTATAACAGCAGACATTTTCACCATTTTTATCTTCACCAATATTTAAAGTTTCTAATTTTAGAATTTGAAGGCCATGCTTCCTGTATCCTATTATAGTCCTAGAGATAGAGTGGCTTCACTCCCTGTGTCAGATTTCTCAGTTCTTTCTCCCTCCTCTAGAACACAAAGTGATTGTCCTAGTTGAGTTATTTCAGGCCTAAACACATTCCATCAAGCTCTCTTAGACATCTCAGTTTCCCCGCATAAATCTTATGGGACTGTATGGGTGTCCTCTCCCATGGCTGCCTTTATCCCAAGGCTCTACTTCCTAAAAGTCTTATCTGTTTAGCTATTTGCTTTATTGGTTTTATCTTGATTCCAATCTTTCCTCATTCTCTATTTACCATCAACAGAAGTGAATTACAGTTCATAGATACAGGAATTGAAGTTCTTAAGGATGGAGAATTACAGAGAAGAGTAAATCTTATATACTAAACTTTCTAGCAAGGTATACACATGTGATTTGAGAGGGAATGCTGAGTATATGACTCCAGTGATTCAAAAATAACTAAGAAGCATACATTTCCTAATTTAAAACCTGATTTGTAACAACAGATTTCAAGAGAGGTAAAAATAAAATTTATTGACTAGGATTTTACAACAGATATCCACCTAAAGATGTTCGATTGCTTCCTTTCCACCCCCTCAGCCACCTCAAGCCATCACAACCAGGACTTACTGAACAACCATATCATGTTTAGAATTTTCATACAGGTATACTTATAATAGTTTGAAACATGCGCATCAGTAGTTGGTGCAACTCAGATCCTATTACTGCCCCCTTACACCTCCTTTAATGTGTGTGAAGTTATTCTCAAATTCACCTCACTTCTTAACCTGCTTTCACTGATGGCCAACATTTATAGCTACTTATTCTTTAGTTGACAGACATTAATGTGAGGTATCAATCTTCAACTAGCAGTGATTCTACCAAATGCTACAATAGCAGTAATTAGGTAATTTTTGAGGCTAAATCCACCACACCTGAGATGGGTCCAGACAAATCAGAGTCAAGATACAGCCACAGTGACCTCCTCTCTGTGTGTTTTAAAAATAAGTAGACTTCACTGTTCCTCACCTTAATTAAGTTCAGATAGGGAGGGAGAGAGACAAAGACAGAGATAGGGTAATAATTATATCAGTAGTACTTAAATTTGCAAGTTTACATTATGATCATTCCTAGGGTATCATTTTATCCTAATGATCCAAGATGGCAACTAGAGTTCCAGTTTTCCCAATAATGAGTTTCACGAAGTAGGATAAAAGAAGAGTAAATAATGCACATTCACCATCTTTTATCATTTAAAGCGTGAAGTAAATCATTTTGCAAATACCCTATCCACCATGTTTCGATATAGTTAACATTCAGATGAGCCTTGACTTTGTGAATCAGCCTTAACTTGTAACAAATTTCCAGAAGCAATATTTTCACCACTTTTTCAAGCCAATCGCAAAACTTACACATGAATTGAATTGCATTGATGCTAAATCTCTGGTCACACATCCAAAATTTTTTTTTCATTTCACTAGTCATTTTTTAAACCATTTTCTTTCAAGATTCACTATTTGTTCTTTGGAATTATAAATATTAAATTATTTATTCTATAACCTTGTACAACATTCATTATCTTCTCACCAATTTTTAAAATTATTCTTTTGTCTTCTTTATAATAATGTGACTTTCCAACTAACACTTTAAATAACTCATTACTTTTTCACATATCAAATATAATACACCTCAAAGCTAAGCACAAATAAAACAAGCATATGCCTGACTAATAAATCATTCCAAGACCTATGGTAAAATAACCATGCATGACCACTCACCATATCTACTCTTGAATAGTTATGTTTTCTCTAAGGCATAGCTTTGTTCAAGTGAAAGAAAGTTTGTAAATTGAAATTTCGTAAGCAGTTTTTTTAACTTAAAAAATTTTAAATGATGGTATTGATAAGAAATATTTTTACCTGCAGTAGTGGAAAAGCCAAACAAGAAAGGTTTTAGTAATAATGATGTTTATCTCACATTGCAAGAAGTCTAGAAGAATTAGGATGCCTATGTGGCTCAGTCAGTTAAGCGTCTGCCTTCAGCTCAGGTCATGATCCCAGGGTCCTGGGATTGAGTCCCGAACCGAGCTCCTTGCTCAGCGGAGAGCCTGCTTCTCCCTCTGTCCCTACCCCCGCTCGTGCTCTCTCTCTCTCACTCTCTCTCTTCGACAAATAAATAAATAAAATCTTAAAAATAAAAAGAAGAAGTCTATAAGTTGAGGTTGGGGTGCCTGGGTGTCTCAGCTGGTCAAACGTCTGCCTTAGGCTCAGGTCCTGATCCCAGGACACTGGGATGGAGCCCCACATTGGCCTTCTGCTCAATGGGAAGTGGGCTCAGCAAGAGCCTGCTTCTTCCTCTGCCTGTGGCTCCCCATGCATGTGCTCTCTCTCAAATAAGTAAATAAAATCTTTAAAAAAGAATAAATTGAGGTGCAGCTGCTCAACAATGCCATCAACTACCCAGGATCTTCATGTATTTCTGTTCTACTATCCTTAGCATATTGATCTCTTATGCACATCTTACTGCCTAGCCTCATATTGACAAGACGGTTGCTGCAGCTCCATTCAGCATGTCCAAATCAAGGTGGGAAGAAGGAAAGAGAGTATGAGGCAGTAAGATCTGTCCCTTTTATTAGGAAACAGGCAAACAAACAGATCTCTGTTTATGTCTCATTGTCTTAAAATGTGTAGCATGGTAACTACTACTTGTAAAGTAGGCTGAGAAAAAATATGCTAACTATCCCTATCTCTGTATTGAAAAGAGATGGAAAGTGAAGGTGCCTTAGCTAATCAAAACATCCTTCCACAATAGTGCTTAATGTCATAATTAAACTCTCAGAAAGAAATACTGCAAAATTTATGTGCCTTAGTAGACTTAATTATTACAGAATTTAGCCAATGTATCACATCTTTACTTACTACTCTATAACTGATGATTTTTGAAGTGACAGAAGCTTACATTGAGCTTTTTGTTGTCTATATATGCTACATTAAAGTACTTAGTTTAAAATTTTAAGCAGATAGATGAAGCCAAAATGGAGAGGTGACTGGGGAGGGAGAGTGGGAGGGAATACCATGGAAGAGCTACAAAAATAACAGACAATACTAAAATTTCCTGAGTTTTAAATGTATATAAAGATAGAAGAAATTTTAATCTAAGGCCTTCATAAAAATTAGTTAAGGGGCTTCTGGGTGGCTCAGTTGAGTGAACATCAGATTCTTGATTTTAGCTCAGGTCATGATCTCAGGGTTGTGAGATCCAGCCCCTGTCAGGCTCCTCTGCATTCAGCAGGGAGTCTGCTTATCTCCCTCTCTGTCTCCCTCTGCTCCTCCCCCACAACCCCTTCTCTCACATATGTGCACTGGCCCTCTCTCTAATAAATAAATAAATCTAAAAAAAAATTAGTTAGCCTAGTAGCTTTTTAAAATATATTGGTTATCACTGATGCATTCCAAGTTTGTATAGACTACATTCAAATGTAAACGTTTTTGAAAGTATTAATTACCACCTAAATTTTGATGAGGAAAACTCAAAACCTGTGCCTCACTAGACTTTTACTATCATATTTTTTAAGATGATATCTCAATAATCTCCATCATTCATACTAGCTTATTAAGGGCAACTTTGTTATTGAGTAATCCACTAAATCACTTTATTTGTATTTAGTGCCTTTTGAGATCATTGTTACATAGTTTTTCTTGATATTGAGATATTTTTTCACTTGTACTTGACATAAACCCAGGATCCAGGAGAACCAGTGAAGTGAGTATTTGTATGAGAATAACATTATAAGAATACAAAAGCAGCTCAAAAGAAACTTTCTATGGCTGGAATTTGGGAATTGTTACTTGCAGGATTTAATCAGTTCCAAAATCAGAATTCCTAGATTGCTTGGCATAACTCTGGGATGATACTTAGACCATGATGGAAATGTCTGGATAATAGGAAGAAATTACTATAGATATGTGTGGTGCATGCATATGTTTCTCACTTAAGTGATAATTTTTAGATAAACTCATTAATGATGTTTTTACTCAGTTTTATTACTTGAGCTTTGAAATAACCAATTACCAACTATATGCCCACTTCTAAAATGCTAAAAGATCTGTAGATGCAACTTTCTATGTTATTATATCAAACTAAATGTGAACTACGTTGCATTGGATGACTTCTCATCAAATTAACAGCTTTCATCAACAAGGTGCAGGTAAAGTAGAGAATTCACTAGCGTTTTCAGTATTCACTAGGGTACCATATATCACATTAAACTCTAATGAAATAAAATTCTTTCTACATTTATAAACCATTTTGCCTCCTTTGGTGCATTTAACCAATCAGTAAAAGCAAAATATTCCTTAATATTTTTCCTGGGGAGATGACTTGTGATAGTTATTATATAAAAGTGCTCAGGTTTCCCTACATAAAAATTACATTTTGATTTTTATTGTTAACCATCCTCCTGCTCCACTCAAATTAGGAGACACCTTTGCATACATCTTCAAAGAACCCCAAGAGAAATAGGAAGTATAACCTGAGTTGGGAAGAACCTATAGGAACAATGGATTTGGGTTATATACATCAATGTACACTACCAAAAATTTAATAATTATAGTTGACACTCAGAATATAAACAAAAGATGTACATTCGAAATAGGAAGAAAGAGAAGCAGATATGAGGTGTATAGTTCGTATGGTGAGAACACCAAATGATTGGAAGCCACCTGGACAGTAATGAAAGTCAGAGCAGATGCTAATATAGAACAACAGGGAAAGATGCCAAAATTTCTTGAAGGGAAGAGCTAATACTAATAATGGACTAGTAATAACCCTTCCATTTAGAAGACTTACTAGAAGTAAGTGAACAATGGGAACAGTAAAGATATACAGATTTATGTATCTGGAAATCTCTATATGCTAAACTATTCTCTATGTGATATAATAATGCTGTATTTGCAATCCTATATTTGTCCTCCTTTTTCACAAATAAATATTTTCTGTTTCCTTGTAAAATTAAAAAAAAAATCCAAACCTTGTTTTATTGACCTGACATCTAGGCCAAGAAAAGTAAGGTGAGCAAAGAACCCTAAATTTTAGGTATATTGTTGGCTATATACTATATAGAAAATTGGGGAAGATAACTACGCAGAGAGTTACAGTAAAGGGAAAAAAAAAGAAAGAAGAAAATTGAATAAAAGTGTGGAAATAAAATGCTTGTCCCAATACCTGGTGTATTAATGACATAAATACTAAGATAAAGAGAAGAGTGAGAGTTGCTGGTGATTCCCTACATAAACTCTCCTTGGATTCTTCTTTTTTTTTTTTCAAAGATTTTATTTATTTATTCGAGAGAGAGAATGAGAGATAGAAAACACGAGAGGGAAGAGGGTCAGAAGGAGAAGCAGACTCCCTGCCGAGCAGGGAGCCCAATGCGGGACTCGATCCCGGGACTCCAGGATCATGACCTGACCTGAAGGCAGTCACTTAACCAACTGAGCCACCCAGGCGCCCTCCTTGGATTCTTCTGATGAGCTTGGAAAGGCAAGGTCTCTTAAGGAAGAACTCCAGAAATAAACATACAAAATTCTGACTTTCCAATTATCTAAAAAACACAAAAAAGAGTTGCCAATAAATCAAACTGATCTCAATAATGATTTTTAACAAGTCAACTGAGATGTAATTGACATACAATAAACTAGTTAAAGTGTTTAATTTTGTAAGTTTTGACAGATATGCATACCTGGAAAACCATCATCAAAATAAAAAAAAATGAACATATCCATCATTCCTCGTGCCCCTTTATAACCACTCCTTCCCAATCTTTCTCATCCCCAGGCAACCATGTGTATGTTTTCTGCCATGAAAGGTTAGTTTTGATCTTGAATTTTTTTACAAATGGAATCATACAATAGATACCGGTTTTTGTTTGACTTCTTTCACTCAGTGTAATTATTTCATGTTGCGTGTGTTCATTCCTTGTTATCGTTGAATAAATTTCATTGAATGGATACATCACAAGTTGTTTGTCCATTTACCTATTGATGGACATTTCACTTGTTTCCCAGTTTGGTACTATATAGATAAAGGTGCTATGAGTCTTAATGTACAAGTATTTGATTGGACATAGATTTTGGTTTCTCTTGGGCAAATACCTACGAGTGGAATTGACTGGATCATATGGGTGATACGTTAAATACGTTAAACTTTTTAGCAAAATGTCAAACTGGTTTCCACAGTCATTGTACCAATTTATATTCCTACCAGTACTGTCTGAGAATTCCCATTGCTTCATAGCCTCACCAACACTTAGTATGGTCAGTCTTTTTAATGTTAGCCATTTTAATGCATATAAATAATGACATCTCATAATGGTTTTAATTTCCATTTTTCTAATAAGTAATAATATTTAGCATCATTTCATATGCTTGTTTATCATCTATATATCTCCTTTGGTAAGGTTACCATCCAATCTTTTCTCTAAATTTTGGAGTTGTTTATATTCTTACTATTGGGTTGTAAGAGTTCTGTCTATAGTCTAGCTACAAATTCTTTATCAGATAGACATTTCCCAAATACTTTCTTCTAGTCCTATCTTATTTTTCATTCTCTTAACAGTTTCTTTCAAAGAGCAGATTTTTTTGTTATGATAAAGTCCAATTTATCATTATTTTTCTTTAATGAGTTATTTTGTTGTCACATTTAAGAGCTCTTTGCCTAAACCAAATCAATATTTATTTCTATTTTCCTCTAGAATTTTTAACCTTTTAGGTTTGTAATTAATTTTGAGTTAGTTTTTATATCTGGTACTAGGTATGGATTGAAGTTCATGTTTTTGCATCTGAATACACAGTTGTTTTAACACAATTTGTTTGAAAATACTATATTTTCTCTGTTAAATTGCCTTTGCATCTTTGTGAAAATGAGTTCTTATGTGTGTGAGTCTATTAATAAATTCCCTATTCTGTTTCATTGATTTGCCTATACTACATCACTATAACACCCTCTCCATTATGGTAGCTTTATAAAAAGCCTTGAAATCAGGTAGGGTTAGTCTTCCAACTTTGATTTTCTTTTTCAAAATTGTTTTGGCTATTTTAAATCCTTTATATATTTCCATTTAAACTTTAAAATCAGCTTGTCAACTTCTGTAAAAACATTTGGTGGAATTTTGATTTGGTGTTGAATCAACAAATCAATTCAGACCAAATTGACATCTTAGCAATATTGTGTCTACTGACCAATGACTGTGATATATCATTCCAATTATTTAGGAGTTCTTTAATTTCTTTCAGCACTGTTTTATAGTTCTAAGTTTTCAGGTCTTGCACACACTTTGTCAACTTTACTCCTAAGAATTTCATTTTTATCCTATTAAAAATGGTAATTTTAAATTTTCATTTTTTATTGTTGCTGGTATGTATAAATACTATTGATTTCTGTATGTCAATCTCATGTCCTACAACCTTGCTAAAACTAACTTACTAGCTCTGTTAACATTTTGATAAATATCATCAGATTTTTAAATGGTGGATATTTTGCCTATGAATAAAGAGTGTTATGTCTTACTTTCTAATCTGGATTCCTTATATTTTCGTGGGTTGACTTAAAATTTAGGCTAGAACTTCCCTTGCAAAGTTGAAGAACAGTGGAAAGAGTGAACATCCAGTCATGTTGCTGATCTTAGGGAAAATGTATTCAATTTTTCACCATTAAGCATGATGTTAGCTATGAGTTTTTTGTAGATGGCCTTTATTGGGTTGAGGAAGTTCCTTGTATTCCCAATTTGCTGAGAGTTTTTATCAAAACTGAATGTTGCAGTTCGTCAAATGCTTTTTCCGCATCTCTTCAGATGGCAATCTGTTTTTTTTCCAGTCTATTAACATGTTGAATGGCATTGTTTTATATTGATTTTTGTTTTCAAATACTAAATATTTCTTAGAATAAAACCCATTTGGTCATGAGGTATTTACCTTCTTAAATAATGTTGAATTTGATTTGATAAAATTCTGTTTAACATATTTATATCTATACTCAAAAAGGATGTTGTTTTGTATTTTTCTTTTTTGTATTTTTTCGTCTGGTATTTTATCAGGATAATGCTGACTTCATAGGTTGAATTCAGTGTGTTCCCTCCTCTTCAATATATTGGAAGATTTTCTGTGAAATTGATGTGTTGAATAGAATTCCCCAGTGAAGACATCTAGAATTTTCTTTGTAGTAAAGTTTTAGGATATTTTCAAATACTTAATAGATGTATGGTTATTTATTTTATTTATTTTTTTCTAGAGTGCGATTCAACAGTATTGTTCAAGGAATTGTCCATCTTATCTATGTTGTCCAATTTGTTTTCAGAAAGATGGTCAAAATATTCTCTTATTATCCTTTCAATTTGTGTGTAATCTGCATTGATGTCATCTCTCATCCCCTAGATATTACTAGCTATTTTTTATTCATGATTAGTCTGGCTATAGGTTTATTAATTTTACTGATTTTTCTCAAAATACCAGTTTTGGTTTAATTTATTTTTCTCTATTGTTTTCCTGTTTTCTATTTCACTGTCTTCCACATTTCCTTTGCTTTCTTTGGGTTTCATTTATTCTTTTTTCTAGTTCCTTAAGGCAGAAGTGAAATCTTTGAATTGAGATTTCTACAATGTAGGTATTTCCTGCTATAAATTTTCCTCTACTACTACTTTAAAGGAATCTTATAAATTTTGGTAAGTGGTGTTTTCATTTCATTTCAGTTAAAATACTTTCTAATTTCCTCTTGATGTCTTTTCAATGATTATTTAAAGGTAGGTTGTATATGGCTTTTTAGAAAATTCTCTTTGTAAGAACTTTAGTCAGAAGAAACTTTTATATATTTATCCATGTAGTTACTATTTTGGGTTCTCTTTCTTCATTTGTGTAGATCCGTATTTCTCTTATGCTTTATTTTCCTTCTGTCTGAAAGGCTTTGAAAATTCTCTTTCTGCTATTCTTATAGCTACAAAAGACTTTATTTTGTCTTTATTTTTTAAATATGTGTTTGTTGGGTCTAGAATTCTAGGTTGACAGGGTTTGGAGCCTTGTTTGTTTGTTTTTGTTTTTTGTACTTTAAAGCTGAACTTGAGTACTTCAAACATAGTTTTCCACTCTTCTTTTATGCATTGTTTTTGGTGAGAAACTTCTGTCTTGAACTTTGCTTTTCATATATAACATATGCTTTTAAGATGTTCTATTACTAGTTTTGAGATTATTTGATTTTGATTTTTTTGTGCTCACTTCTTTATAGTTCTTGTTCATTGAAGTTCTTGTATCTGTGGGTTTACAGTTTTACTCAAATTTGGAAAATTATTATCAATTATTCAGATGTTTTTTTCTTCTTGGACCTCAATTACACACACAATAGGCTATTGGAAATTGTCACTCAGCTCATTGATGATATATTTTAAATTATAGTTTCTCTTTTGTTTTATTATAGAAAGTTTCTATTGCTATGTCTTCTGGCTCACTGTTTTTTCCTGCAACTTTCAATCTGGTGTTAACTCCATTTTATTTTTCATCTCATACGGTTCTCAATATTTTGTGAGCAGGAGTTACTATTCCTTCTAAACTTTCAAGAGTTTCTTTCCTTGGCCTCCTCCATGCTGATTTCAAAATGAAATTTTGTTTATTTATTTATTTATTTATTTATTTATTTATTTATTTATTTAGAGCACGCACAAATGGGGGAGCAGTGGAGAGGAAGAGAGAGAATCTCAAGCAGATTCTGTGTTGAGCATGAAGACTGATAAGAGGCTGGATCCCATGACCCTTAGATCATGACCTGAGCCAAAATTAAGAGTTGGACACTTAACCAACTGTGCCACGCAGGTGTCCCTCAAACTGAAATTTTAAAGTGCATCTATCGTGTCCAAAATTATTCAGAGGGAATTTTCTATGTTAACAAGTGAGAAAAAGAGTTTCTAGAGTTTCTAACCTATTTACCAGCCTGTCCCCTAACATTTGTGAAACCCACGTACTATTTATCTAAAGAATAAAAGTTTTATATAAAGCTAGCAAACTCCTCTCTCTCTCTCTCTGTCTCTCTTTCAAATAAATAAAATCTTTTTTCAAATAAATAAGTAAAATAATTAAAATCAAGGCGGGGGTGGCCCCTGGTGACTTAGTGGGTTAAGCATCTGCCTTCTACTCAGGTCATGATCCTAGGGTCCTGGGATCCAGTCCCATGCCAGCTCCCTGCTCCACAGGGAGTCTGCTTCTACCTCTGCCCCTCCTCCCACTCATTCTTTCAATCTCTCTCTCTCTTTCAATAAATAAATAAAATCTTTTAAAAAGTAAATAAAAGTAAACTTAACAAACTCCTAAATACACATAAATACCCTTTCTTCTATCCATCTACCTTGACAAATATACCCACATAAAAATCTGAAAGCCCAAGTTTCAAATGTAGAATTTTCAGGGTTCCCAGAATTCATTCAGACACAGGCTGGCTGAGTGAGGATTAGCTTCACTCTCAAACACCAGCTTTCAATATTATTTTTGCTTTAAAACATCTGAGAAATTCCATTCTTCCTCTCCTGTCTCTGGGGCCATGTATATTTCCTCACTTTTAGGATGTACTTAGGTTGAAACAACAATCATATAGAAAAATGAATTAATTCCTACAATTTTGGACACCCATGTGGAGATTCAATTATGTCAAAAAACTTTTCCTGTCTGTTCCTTCGCTGATGGGTACCAAGCACTGAGGGAAATCCTTCTTCCAGTCAAGGTCTTGATTCCTCATAGGTTTTATAGGAGGGCTTCTCTTCCAGCTCTAAAATTCTAAGAACCTGTGACATAGTGACAGTGGATCAAGCATTTTGCAGTACAGGTTACTGTCTATAGATACAATCTTAGCTTCCATGGTGAAAATCAATCATTTTTCTAAATTATTTATCAATTCAGCTGTCATACTTACATGTCATTTAAGACTACTGTCTTAAATATAAATAATTTCTGTTATAGAGAGTGGTAAGTTTTGGGAATTTTTACCTTTAATGAATATAATTTAAAAGTTTTACCCAGATGACACATGGTCCTTTAATGAATATAATTTAAAAGTTTTACCCAGATGACACACGGTCCCCAACTGCCACTGAATGAACTGACTGCAAGAGAGACCAGAAAAGGGAGACACTTTAGTTACTCTCCATAAAGGAAGCAAAATGGAAACTGCCAGGTTGAAGGGAGGCAAATTGTATTATTTGTTCAGTTTTATTCCAAACTTAGCTTCTCACTGAAACAGGTTTAGAGACTTGTCTCAGTGACTTTTTTTTTCTCTGAATGTCAAAACATCATTTCCCTGTGCCTTAAACAAGTGTGCATTAGTCACATTAGATAACCTGCTCAGGGTAGCAAGTACAGTGTTTTTCTCCTTTTCCTTAATAGTCAGAAGTCTTGCTTCATAAACATTAGGTTCCATCTCCTCTGGTCCTCAAAAATGTTGCCTAATGGTAAAGCATTTTAATTTTTTCTATTTAAGTAATTTGTGGTTTTGAGTTTAGCCTTCTGGCCTCTTTATTTATCATTGCTGAACTCAGCTCTTATTGCTAGGCAGATTTTCTAATGTTTCATTTTTCCATCTTTCTTAAAAATAACAACATTGTTCTATAAAACAGCTAATGTTCTCACCGGGCAAATGGAAAGAATCCCACATCACCCCAAAACACATTCTTCCCAGTAGAAAGTATATAAATAGGCTCTAAGCAATGTTATACCTTTTCCCTATGAGTGATTTCCTTTAAGTGTATTCTATCTCTTTCATATAGCCACCTGCCATTTTTGCCTTATTGCAGTCAGAATGTTTAAAAGCGTTGCTTTTAAATACCTTGAAAGTTTTCCATTGATAAGAAAAAGATAGTAAAAGCACTTTTAAGTGAACAGTAACACACACATCACAAATCAGGCATTTTGATACCATCTAGGTTCACACCATGTGGTATAAGGAACTCCAGTGATTGTGGTTTAGCTGGGCTTCTCTGCTATGTAGAAGGGACATAGGGAAAATTCAAGGTTGTCATAATTATTGACTAGGTCATGGGTTGTGTTGAATATGTATGTGTGTATGTGGAATGTGTGAGTGTTTCTGTGTGTGTGTGTGTGTGTGTGTGTGTGTGTGTGTAGTGAAGAGTGAGGTTGATTTAAACACGAAATATCTAAATATAGCTTTTGTCACAGCATAAGACTGAAGAAATAAACCAAGAAAAAATTGTAAATGTTTGTTAATTAAAAAATATTTCTCCTTTTATAGGCATGACATTTATTAGCTACTTATTTACAGTATATTATTGAAATGAATTATTTTATCTTTCAAGGGGAGAATATTTTATGGTCTCCATTCTATTTTACATGATCTAAAAGACTACAGAAATAGACACCAGCAAGATCCGAATGTAGGCACAGACAAGCAGCAAAGATTACTGTCTGAAGATCGAACAAGAGAGAACTGGATTTGAAATCAAAGACTCGCCATTGATCAAGTCTTTATTAGTCTAGGACAAGGGTTTACACACATCTTCTCATTTTTCCTGTGGGTCTGAGTGCAGCATGAGCTAAAATGAAATGGTACCAGATTTGGAGGGCAGAGGAGAGGACCAACCGTTATCTCTGCAGAGCATTAACTATGCATCTGGCCTCTCCTGCTCTACTCTTTTCTCCAAAGGGAAGAAAGGAGACTCTAGCAGTGCTGACCATGGGTTTGAAGACTTTGGGGTAGAGTTTCATCTGATTTCAATAGCCCTGAACAGCATAGATGTACTTTGTATAAATACCTTTAAACAGGAAAAGAGGTTGGGAAATACATGTGGATTTAGTGGCATTGATTGCATCAACTTCCAGTGTAAAGTCAAGTTGTTATTTTTTTTTTTAATTTTTCCTCTGATATTTTTCTGTTCTCTTCTTCATAGTAGAATTCTTAGTAGATAGGGGTTTGGTGCATGTGGAGAAGAGAATAAAAATTCATTAAAAAGCATGCAATATATGATAAAGGACAGTAGGACAAAATGTGTATTATATAAGGAGTTAAATAAGCACAAGTTGGGATGATATGCCATGGCTCCAGAATTATAAACATATTCCTTCTGATTTTCACAAAATGCTTTTCTGGATGATTATTCAATTTCCAGCAATTATACATCCCTATAATCAAGATTATGTTGATTGAGAGGATGATGCAAAAGAGGTGGGTTATTCATTAAAGAATCTAATGTGGGGGAAATTCAAAATTCCCAAAACAAAACATGTCATATACTCATCAAGTGCTTTGCTCTTGCTTATATACAGTGGGCTAACAGAAAAAAATGTCACAAGTAGTCAGAGAACATTAATATGGAAAGATTGGGATATATTTTATCTATGGAGAAGGGACATTAATCTTTATCTAAAAAATGTTGTGTTGGCAAGTTTATATTTTTCCCTAGAATATTTAGAGGAAAGGAGAAGTATCAACCACATTCTTTAAACACAGCCATAGGCCAGCCCTGCAAATGAGCAGCTCCAATGTGAAAACACTTTCAAAGTTCTAAATGAGTTGTCCCTGCGGTAATAAAGAGGGGACATTTTACAGTATGACAGTATGTAAGACAGCATTGTCAGCTGTAGTTTATTTAAAGCACGAGGCCTGTAACAGGAAAATAATGACTTTAATAAAATTTACTATTGACTTTGTAGGCTAAAATCTTTCTGTCATCAGGAATACAGAAAAACAACCTGTCTGAAAACCCTTCAGTTAAATATATTCCTTTAATATTTCAAAGCAACTTGATTTTTTTTTAATATATACGCTACTTCAAAAGACACTGTACTAGGGTGGAAATTAGTATTTTTAATAGAAAGTTGGTATTGCTTACATAAGGAAAAAATCAGTAATGACCTATGACACTGTCAACTGAAAGCAACATTTGAGGAAACTGCAAAAGCAGTTAATGCAATTCCTTGAAAAGCTGTATAAAGCTGTGTCACAAATGAATGATTTATAAATTACCCAATGTCCTTCTCATCTGAAGGATATCTTTTAATCATGCAGCATACTCTATCAGTAAGAACGCCAAAGAACTTGCTGGGTATATATGAAAATCTACAGCATGTTAACGAGGTTGGGGTCATTTCTGAGAATTGGGGAAAGTGGGAAAACATATGGCCTGATTTTACTCTCCAGCCAATTTGATTAAATGCAGTATAGATTGCTTGTAGTGTGTAAGAGAGGTCATGCCCATTATATGAAAAGCTGAAGAAATTCCATTCCTTTAATGTTTTACATAGTTAAAATAAACTGTGGTAAAAAGTTTCCCAACAGTGTATGACAGCTCAATTTAGAGGTGAAGCCTTTTAATAAAACCTCATGAAATGAATACTTTGGTTTATGCACTCTGTTTGTGTTTCCCACTGGAGTGCTTAGCATTATGAAGCTGTGGTTATTCGCTTTACTACTGCAGAATAACATCATGAAAGGCGAGACCAAAGCTTTGTATCAGAAAATATCCAGAGTGAGTAGAAATGCTGATGGAGAAACCTTAATTTAGAGCTAAACTGCTTTCCTATTTGCCTTTAACATGCTATTGTAAAGTATATTGGCTTGAATTACAGGATATTATTTAAACAAAGGGAAAAAATCCACAGGGGTTTTTACACATTAACCTATAGCTTATTTAAAGGGAAATTATGAACCTCAGAATTATATACTAGTAATTTTTTCTGAGCTTTAATAAGAACTTTAAACCAAAGCATGCTTTTTTGAATTAAGTATATACGTTGGTGTTATTTGGAAGAGGGAAAAGGCAATGGGAAGAATAAAAAGCAGTTCATTTGTATAAAGATTCTGGCACCAATATTCCATGTGGAGACAGAATTCTACTTCAATACCATCTAGGATCTCAAAAATAATCCTTAGGGGACCTAGTTTGGTGCCTTAAACCAATTAAATGTTCGCCATATTTGCTTTCGCAGACATAACTCTTTTCAAGAGCAGTTTTCATTCTGATTATCTTTCTTTCTAGCTGGGCTCTCTGGCTCACTCTAGAACTGTCCCTCCTGTGAGGAAGGAGGTCAGGAAGCTGGTCTGTTGTTCCCCTGAGCATTCCCCTCACCTCTTCCAGAATTCCTGAATATTTGGCCTGACCATAGCTACTGTAAGATTTCATTAGATATTTCGTCTGACATATGTGAATGTAAGAGGCGTTTTGAGCGTGGCATACAAACATATGTAAACTATGTGGATGCTTATGCAATTTTGAATTCATAGTCCTCCGGGGGAAATATGGTTACCTCACAAAATGTATCAGTTGATTTTGACAATATATGTTGCAATTGGTAAGGTACCATGTTCTGAGATATGTGACTTCTGTTCGCTGCTTGCTTGCTTAGTAACTTCCCAATTGTACTATGTGGGAGGTGGTATTCATGATTTGTTTTTCTGACAGTCTTTAATGACTTGAGAATATAAGTTGATAGTCACACGGCTAAAGGAGGAAAACAGCTATGTATTTCTTAGCTACTCTGGCAATGGCAGATAGACTGATTCTTAACCATGCCAACTTACCCATGGTAACTGGCATACCTCAGTGGCACACGAAGAGGGTGTTTTGGTCATAAATAGAATTGACACTATGATTTAAGAAAGTTGTCTGATGGAAATACAAGTGTGAATGTGTTGCTTTTCAAGGGTTTCAGGTCTTAGTTCTCTGGAATGCAGAAAGAGTATATTGAAAGCTTATAAGAAATGTCCTCAATTAGTCTCACAAGATTTATTTCTTGGTTCCCAGAGTTCCACTTAGAGTTAAATAACATAATGATTCTGCTCCCCAATTAATCTCTAATTTGATCTACTCTCCTCTATTTAAGTATAATTCTACACTGGACCACTTGAGGCAACAACAACAAAAGAATTTCATAAATCGATTACATTAATAAAGTCCAAGAGAAGGCTTTGATTTGTTCATTCTTCCAACAGATATTTATTGTGTTCTATTTCCCAGGCACAGGCTAGAGCGGTGACCAAAATAAAGCCTCGGCCCCAGAGGAGCTTATTTTCTATTGAAGAGACAGGCAGTAAACAGATAAATAAGTTAATACATGTTTCCAGGTGGTAAAAATGCTATGAAAAGAAAGGAAAGCAGGATAAGGAAAATGGGGCCTCAGGGATTAGGGGAAGGAGAGCAAAGGTTGAAATAAAAAAGCTGAGAAAGTTAGGGACTGGTGCTTATACCCTTTCCATGGGTCAACAGGATGGGGTGATGGGGGACACAAAGCTGCCCTCTGATCCCGTAGATATTTCACTCGGTCAAAAACAGACTAAGAAGTCCATCCCCAGGATCCTTTCAATAACCCCATCTTGTAGTAAAATCCCAAACCTGCCACGAGATTTGTCTATGTAAAAACAGGTTTGTTTAAAATTAACTTGCCGACCAAACCAGTTAATTTGTCCCAATATAATCATTAATCGTATAAAGTGGTAGGGTTATGAAGGGTATTGGCATAGCAAAAGAATGGAGTTTTTAAATATATATTATAGTCGTAGAGATAAACAGCCCTGGCACAATGCTCAAATGTTATTGTAATAGATTTTGTTAAAAAGAATACATTGCTAACCATATTACCAATCCGTAAGATTTAAATATCGAGCAACCTGAAAAGCAACTGCTTTGCAGTGAATTAAAGGCAGGAGAGAGGGCTGGGAGAAAGCAGACCCGTGTTTAAGTCACAGCTCTGATTGGGGAAATGTATTTTGTTTCCTCATTTCCACCCTCCAAATGACTACCTTGTGGAGGAAGTCTTTAGAGACTCTGAGCCAAAGGGAAAACAAGCATAGATTTGCACTTTATGTGTGTGCCACATGTTTTCTCTGAGAATATTTAGAATTTGGGGTGATGAATTTGGTTTAGGTGCTTGAATTGTTTAGAGGGGGGAAAATGTGTTCAATATAGCTCAAAAAGTGTTTTAAAAAATACTAGATGGGCTCTGGAGAGGCTAAGGAACTGGCTATTCTCAGAAAGCGTTTGAGCAATTACTGCGAGTCCAATCACTACTTGGTGTTTAGACAAAAGCAAAGTTTGTCTGTGGTACCTCCCAGCCAGTACTGGGACAGCAAAATCGTGACAATAAAAGGAAAAGAAAAAAATTTACTGGATGAAGTTTGTAATAATCAGAAAATAGGTTATTTCTACAATAGGAAAATAGATTATTTCTATCTCACACATTTTCTTATCACTTTTATTATAATGCAGATTACCTGTTCGAGATTACCTACTTTTTGACAGAGCCGTATTTTTTTTTTTTAAGATTTTATTTATTTATTTGACAGAGTGAGACACAGTGAGAGAGGGAACACAAGCAGGGGGAGTGGGAGAGGGAGAAGCAGGCTCCCCGCCGAGCAAGGAGCCCAATGTGGGACTCGATTCCAGGACCCTGGGATCGTGACCTGAGCCGAAGGCAGACACTTAACGACTGAGCCACCCCGGCGCTCCCGGGGCCCGTATTTTTAGTGTAGCTTAATATCCTCTGATATTTGTTTCATAAGTAAACAAATAAACAAAAAGAAATATATAGTTCAAGGGGCGCCTGGGTGGCTCAGTCATCAGGCGTCTGCTTTCAGCTCAGGTCATGATCTCAGGGTCCTGGGATCGAGCCCCTCATCGGGCTCCCTGCTCGGGGGGAAGCCTGCTTCTCCCTCTCCCACTCCCCTGGCTTGTGTTCCCTCTCTCTCTGTGTCTCTCTCTGTCAAATAAATAAAATCTTAAAAAGAAAAAAAAAAGAAATATATAGTTCAAGCCTAAACTGCTTTTAGAACAACATTAGCATCAGCTGATATCTATTGGTAATTGTTAAGTAGGTTTTTTAAAAATCTGCATTGCCTCTATAAATTGTAACAGTGTAAAGTGCCATTGTCTCCACTTTCCAGATGAAGTGATGAGAGAATCAAAAGGTTAAGTATTTTGTACTAGTTCACTTAACTAGTAAAATAAAAAGTCACTGAGTTTTGAACTTGAACTATGAGTTCTTTAACTTGAAATCATACTGTTTAATCAATGATTGGTGCTATGGCTGGTCATATAAATTGTTAAGTTAGTATTAACATTTCCAACTTAGAATTTCTTACATTCATTAGTAATGAAGTTGGATTTAAAAATGAACAAATACTCACTTAATCCATTTTTTTGAATTTTCATTGCACATCTTTATTGAGCCTCAGTTTTATTAGTATAGCAATTTAGGGGTCAGTCAATCCACTCAAAAATAGTAATCATATTTTAGTCTAAATGTAAATACCCTAACTAGAAAGTATACCTACATTATTTATTACAAAGCTATTTTTCTTAAAAAAAAAACAGATGGGGGGTGGTACCTGTCACTAGGGGACATTTTGGAAATTGTCAAGGGTGATCCCGTCACAATGATATTACAAACGGGTAGTAGTGGCATTTAATAAGTGGGGAGCCGGATGCAGCAGGCCTTGTAATGAGTAGGATAGTGCCACACAATGACATAAATTCCTTTAAGTTTTTCTCAAATTTTGAATATACCATAGAAATCCACATAGGGAAAACAGTATTTATAATTATCTGAGCCTAGAATTTGTCCTCATTTGACATGTGCACAATTTTTACATAGACTAGATTTTCCAGAAATGTAACTGTCGTGAACATCTATGAAAGACTTGACTTTATTTAGCTTGAAATTTTATTAAAGCCATTCACTATATTTGCAAATGATGTCACTGACAACAATGAAATTCATGGTACTAAAGTCACCAGTCTTCATTTACATCATTCTTCCTCTGTAGCTGTTACATAGAAACACAAAATAAAGAATAATTGAGACTCCTACACAACATTATAAGAATATTATCAAACAGCAGAAATATATGGAATGAAGGTAATGCATTAATAAAGGTATATTTGTAGTTCATATTCACATTTATATTCATTCATTGTACAATGATAAGAAATATTGTGAAGACAATGTATCAGTTTTATCTACTTACTCTTGTGTGGCCAGAGGCCTTTCACTCTTATCCACTCTTATTCTGATACTGCCCATAGAGGCCTACCACATAACTATAACTTCTTCGTATATTACCACTTTTTTCATTTCAATCCATCCTCTATCTTCTGTCACCTGTCGAAGGCTAGAATTCTCAAGGTTGGTTCAAGTACTATGGTCCGACACTATGTCTTAACATGTACTGGGAATTCAAGGTAAGTGATAGGCTTCGTGTGATTCTTTAGCATTACCCCATCCTGTTTTTAACATAGAAAATTATTTTACAAGCGTACCATACTTCTGTATCTTGGAGGGATGCTAGCCCTGCATAAATTAAGGTCATTTCCCACTTTCTATTATCATATACAAATAAACCTCACTTGTTAGTAATTATTATTTTTTTTAAATTCTAGTGTCCACATGGATGTTCTGGTTATTTTCCTATGCTTCCTGCTCAGAATGACATTTTAAAACATCTGTTATTAAAAGGAGATATTGGAGGTTGCCTGGGTGGCTCTGTTGGTTAAGCGTCTGCCTTCGGTTCAGGTCATGATCCCAGGGTCCTTGGATCAAGTCCTGGGATCAAGTCCCTCATCAGGCCCCTTGCTCAGGGGGAGCCTGCTTCTCCCTCTGCCTACAGCTCTCCCTGCTTGTGCTCTCTCTCTGACAAATAAATAAATTTTTAACACTCTAAAAAAATAAATAAAATGAAAGGAGATATTCAGTTAAGTAAAATAGAACCATTGGGCTAGACTCAAAAACAAAAGAAAACAGGTAGTTAATATTTCAGGCTTTTATTATAAGAAAGTCTTGTTGGATTTCTGTTTTTAACTATTGATGTGGCTAAAACGCAGAATGATGTGGAGAAAAATAAATGTACACAGTTGGTGCTAAATAAATGCTTTTGTAATAGCCACAGCTGATAGTCAGTTATACAGAAGATGGTGCATTATTCCATTTATGAGGTGTTCCGTTTTTCATCGCTTGCACATCCAGGCAGTAATTGTAAGCTTCTACATCATATGTGTCAACAAATACATCACCAGTGGCATTAACAGGGTTTCAGGTCTGGCTTTCACATTTTCCTATGATAGACATACATATGGAAACAATAATCCCCTTTAAAAATCAGATACTTTAGATATAAAATAGAAAAGCATGTCATATTAATTTTCAAATTTAGACTATCTCGATTAAAACAGATGTAACTTTAAAAATGGAAACATGTGACTATAGCAAGCAATTTTGCAACTGATAGCTGAGAATGCACTAATCTATTTAAATATATTTTCCTTTTATCAATCTATGGGATTCTGGAACCTAGTTATCACTTCAAACCGATAAAATTTGGATGGCACTATTTGAGCAGTCTCAAATCTTTGACCCTGCCTTGGCATGCAGTTGCAGGATAAAGTTAGCTTTACTTTCCTTAAATGAACAGGAACAGACTTTTTTCAATCCCTGCTCATTACCCCTCGAATCATTTTGAGCCAATTCATAGCCACTGCTTTGCTGTATATCACTCTAAATCATGGGTATAAAAAATAGTTTGGAGGGAAAAAAATTTAAACGGTAGCAAAATGTCAGTTTCAAGGGGTGTTAAAAGGAAATTTAATCAACTTTCAACACATTGAACACCACCTTGGCATTAGACATCATAGATTTCCTTCTTACCTCCAACTTCTGAGGCTTATTATTAAATACTTTCACAGCAGCAAGATCACAAAAACATTAGACTGCTTGCTTACAGGTATATCCGACTTAGTAAACTTAAAGGGACACGACTAAGGCTGGTAAAGCTGAAATTAGACCTATCGGCTTTTTTCTGAAGCTTGGGCATGCACAGTACGCTGTCTGATTCACTTTGCCTGCCACCTTTGTTCTCTTGAGCCAGCAGGAGGGATTGACACTTAGGAGAATCTTTCTCTTTTAACCTGCGTGCTGCTCCTGACAGCTAAGCTGGGCAAGTGGAGCCTGGCAGACAGCTTCAGGACCCTAGGTTTGTTGTTATGGGTAGCTATTCAGAAATTGGCATTTTAGCAATGCATTCTCTGACAATTAGTTCAAAATCAGGAGGATTACTTAAACTACATGTAGGACTGGCTGCATAATTTGTGGGGACCAGTCCACAATGAAAATCCAGGCCCCTTGTTCAAAAATGATTAGGAATTTCAAGATGGTGATAGCAGAGCATTGAATGAAATGAAAGGCCTTCTAAAATAAACATCATCTGTTTGTGACTACATAGGTTGTTCACCCATGAAGATGTCTATGATTATACAATTGCTCCTTGACCAACACGTATTTACAAATTTGAAGCAGAAAACATTAATGTGGTTATATGAATAGTCTAACAAATAACATTGAATTGAAATATATACAAATCATTAAATATATATAAATTATTCAACTCTTCCTTATGTACAAACCAAGTAGAAGGAAAGAATAAAGGATCTAGGAAAATGGGAATTTTTCTTTTAATTTTAAAATAGCCTATACTGAGACATTTCATATTTAACTCACATGAACTTCTATGTTGGTCTATCAAGCATCATATCTCCAAAAAATCCTAAATAATGGAAAGTTAATTCCTTTAGAATTCATGTTCTGAAATTTTAGGATATGTGATTAAAAATCTTTATACTCTTTCGGTGTGAATATTTTTAAAAAGTAAATTGTTTTTCCCATTTGTGCAATATTTTAAAATTTTGTCTTAACCAAAGAAATCTAAGAGCTGAGAAACTTCTAAAGAATATGGCAAATTGTTAAATTTTATTTGTTTTGGTTCTAAAGACCTGAACACTGGCTTCTGAGAATATTTGTAAACTAAATTGTTTTTCAATGTTTGATAAACTGCATATTTACCAAAGCCAAAACATTTATTTGTTCATTCAGTGGTTACTGATTATCTGATATATAGAACACTGCAAACTTTTTATTATAACCCCTGTTTCTTATAAAAATGTTATCTCTTCAATAATCAAAAGTAATGTTTCAGAACTTCTTAAATTTTTCCAAGGCACTGAAGTTTTAAAAGTCACTGAAAGCTGACATTGAAAGAAAATATTTCTTTTTTTTAATTTTATTTATTTATTCGACAAAGAGAGACACAGCTAGAGAGGAAACACAAGCAGGGGGAGTGGGAGAGGGAGAAGCAGCCTTCCCGCCGAGCAGGGAGCCCGATTAGGGGCTCGATCCCAGAACCCTGGGATTATGACCTGAGCTGAAGGCAGACACTTAACGACTGAGCCACCCAGGCACTCTGAAAATAAATATTTCTAATAAGATTTTAATTATATTAGGTATAAACTTCATTTCATTTAAATATTTCTACTGTTCTGTGTCTTTTTAAGGAGTTGCTATGGGCTAAAATGTAGAAATTACAATAGAGGATAAGGGCCCTTTGGACTCAATGGTTAAAAAAAAATGTATGTTCTCTTTATTCAATTAAAAAAAAATTGAATACCAACTGTACAGAGAAATGTAGATAAGTGGCACAGAACCGGGTTAAGTGAGAGTATATTTTTGTGGGAGAATAAACAATGTCTGGTGGGGAAATAGACTTTCATGTGAAATATGCCTGATAAAAATACAGACAGGATTTGGTGACAGATGAGGGACATTTAATTGGTACTGAGATGTTAGAAAAGACTTTATGGAGGGTACAATACTTGACCTGAGTCTAGATCTAAGTCCTGAAGGACAAGTAGCCATTAGCCCAGCAAAACAAAACAAAACAAAACAAAACAAAAAAGACATAGAGAGGCATCCAGACAGAGAGAGCAGAAGGTGTAAAGACACAGATATGTATAAGAGCTTGTCATCATCCAGGGACTGAAAGATTCATGTGCCTGAGGGCCTGTGAGGCTGTGTGGCAAAAGTTAAGACTCTAGAAATAGTCAGAAGGCAGAACAGGAAGGGATTACTGTGCCCTAGTAAACAACTTGAATTTTATTTTTAAGGCTTGAGGGAATGAGTCACTGATGGATTTATTTAATTTATTTCCTCATGATTATAAAATCAATTTGGAAAAAAAAAGCAAACACCCTTCTAAATTTTAAACAGGGGATTGGCCAGACCATATTTGCATTTTTGAAAGCATTATACTCATTTAAAAGTATGACGATGGATTGGAACACGCCTTGAGTTAGGCAAACTAATTTTAAGAAGTTTTTAGGGTGCAGTTTA
The DNA here is from genome assembly GCF_037043125.1 of Eumetopias jubatus. Classification (NCBI taxonomy): domain Eukaryota; kingdom Metazoa; phylum Chordata; class Mammalia; order Carnivora; family Otariidae; genus Eumetopias; species Eumetopias jubatus. Next base: position 53,242,585 of record NW_028274814.1, on the reverse strand, counting down.
AACTGCTCTAAAAAGATCCTAAAATACAATGTTCTAACGGAGATCAAAGAATTTCCCCCCTTAGCCTACAGTCTAGAAGTAAGCATGTTTTCTAGGGCAGGAGAAAGCCATGCTGCACAAAGTCATGAAGGAACTAACTGGCCACTGATGCATTTTTTACTATTTCCCAGCAAAAAGGGGAAATAGAATCTTAGAGAAAGCAGATTTCTCCCTAAAGACATGAGTCAGAATTTGTACACATCATATCTGCTCACAGATTTTTGGATTAAAGTTGGCCTCATGGCCAGCCAGACCCTGTAGGAGAGTCTAAGTCATGAAACCAGGAGGGAAAAATGGGTACTGGGAGGAAGGAAGAACAATACAGTAAACTGTGGAAGGTAACAAATGGCTGAACTAAGGGAGTGGCACTGAGCACGTAGAAAAAGAAGTGGTCTTGATAAGAAGCAAGGCAAGCTTCCAGATTGCATAGGACCATTTACAAAGACAGAAAGCAGCAAATGGAATCTTAACTGTGAGAAGATAATGCAGTCCTATGTAGTCTAATATGAAATGAAACATGAAAGAAAAGTGTCAAGCATTTTGTATGTAGAAATCTGGGACTCCAAAGAAAAGTTAGGACTAGAGATCAGATGGAACAATCATCATATGTGGGTGGTAGCCGAAGAGAAGGATCTTGATGTGGTGTCCTCATGGGTAAGATGGGCAGAAATAAAGACCAGACCCAGTATCAATGATTGAAAGGTGAGAGAAGGGTGATAGAAGGGTACAGGAAGAAATGGCCAGAGAGGAAGATCAGGCAAAGTACCTCTACCAGAAAGGGAAGTAAAGTATAAGCACATCTGAAGCCATAGGTGTTAAGTAGGAGAATCAGTGTAATGGTAAATAGCACAGGCTCCAGAGTCAGCTCTGAATCCATCCTTTTGGAATTTTATGGGGGTTTCATTATATAAACAAGAGTGATTATATCATTGGCCACTGGTGAGAAACTCAACCTCAGCCCCTCTTCCCACATGGGAGATAGAGGGTGGGGCTGAAAGTTCCAACTCTCTAATCAGGTGGTTGGTTCCCCTGGCAACCAGCCCCTATCCTTAGGGGTTTCCAAAAGTCACCAACTTAAACTCAGGTGTGATTTAAGGGGTCTTGTTAAGAAAAACAAAAGACACCCCCCCATCCTTCATCTCATCACTCTTATTACTTAGGAAATTCCAAAAGTTTTAGGAGCTCTATGCCAGAAACAGTGATGAAGACCAAGTATATATTTCCTATTATAAATCACGATGAGGTAGAGAAAGTATAAAGATTATAGATGACTTGTACATAAATGAATTCACATGTGATATCCTTTCTGCACATTGTTTTTGTTTTATGGGAAGAAAACAGTAAAATAATAACTAATATTTATTGTGCAATTAGTATATGACAAGCTTTCCATGCATTACCTCATTTCACCTTTGTAACTATCTTAGGAAGTTAGTGCTCTTTTTATCCTTATTTTACAACTGAAGAGGTTAGCTAACTTGGCCAATGTCACATAGCTTGTAGTGTCAGAGCCAGGACTTTAATCCAAAATCCTTTCTGGGAAAAAAAAAAAAAAATCCCTTCTGAGTACAAAGTCCTTCCCATAAGAATTATAACACTTTGGGTAACAGTTTCAGCTACATCAGACTATAAAATAGTTGATACTATTCATTATCACTTCTCAATGATTACATTGGAAAGATGGAGACTTGTTTGTTTAATATTATTTCATTCCCTGTTATTGGGTAGCTCCCTATCTATGCCCAGTACTGGACTAGGAGCTGTAAATGCAATAATGAATGAGATGCATACCTTTGTCCTCAAGAACTCCCAGTCCAATTAGATACTATAAATAGAAGAAATTTACAAAGAAGCACCTAAGAATATGATTTTTGAAGTAGTCACAAGACCTTTTTTGCAAGGTGATTTTATTTTCCTGATGGGAAAGCAAATAGAAAACCAACAATAGGAAGATAATAGCCAATAGAAGGAAGTGAATGTAATCTAGAAAATCAGTAAGTAGAACAATGATGGCGATAATAAACTTTATTTACCCAACAAATATATTTTTTGAGGACCTATTTTACATTAGACATCATGTTATACTCTAGAAACAAAGTAATTAAAGGGGCACCTGACTGGCTCAGTCAGTAGAGCATGTGACTCTTGATCTTGAGGTTGTGAGTTCAAACCCCACATTAGGTGTAGAGATTACTTTAAAATAAAATCTTAAAAAAAAAATAGAAACGAGGTGATTAAGACAATGCTCTAATTTCCATGAGCTCAGTCTACCGTAGAGTTTGTATTAACAATCACATAATGGCAGGAAATTTAAATTCATGGAAGCTGAATTTCAAAAATGAGAGTGAAATTATTGATTTGCAGTATATAATTTAAAATTTCCTCTGATATAACCTGATCAAAAAGTTACACATTTAATATTCAGACCCTCCTTCCACCTCCCCTTACACACAAATACTATTCTTTTCACAGTTTCATAGCTGTGGATACAGTAAGTAAGCATGCTATTATTATCTTTAACAATTAAAAAACACATCTTTTCAGATAATTTTTATTATATCCCATACCTCCTCTTATAATAAACCCCTTTTCTTCCCTCTTGACCATATCCTAGTCTTCTGTGAGGAAGTGCACCATAAAAGGAAGAGTACAGTAAGATAACAGACAGTGATGCCAGATGAAGAAGAATAATGGCAAAAAGAGAAGAAAGTTACAACAAATAAAATCTTTTAAAAGTGTTTTTTATTTTTAATAATTTGGCAAGAATATATAAAATAAAAATTATTATTTTGTGATGACAATATTTTCAAAGTCAAAGAAAATATGAGTACTTATTAAATCCAATTCAACCCAACTCTACTTCATTCTTATTTCATAAGAACATTCACTTAATTCCCAGTACCATTCTACCAATTCCAGGGAATGCAAAATTGATGTACGATGTGTCATCTGACTTTGTAGAACATATATTCTCACTGGGAAGAGAAATAAAACCAATATGGAACAAATGAAGAGTTGCATAAGATTAGATATGATTAAGTATCAAGATATGAAATACAGACAATAATTACTATGTCAAGGTCAATGAAGGATAAAGCTGACATAAGCTAAACTAGTTAGGAAGACTTCAGGAAAATTTATAGAATGAGTAAATTTTTATAGTTAGGAAATAAGAGGAAGGACATTCCAAGAAAATGTTGAGAGGCAAAAATGGAATTAGCATGAATAATGTGCTGCCTTGATGTGACTGGAGAGTTTATAAGTTTATAATTGGACTGGAAAGTTTGGGAGGCTAATATTTAATAAGTAAGATGTGTGTCTGTTATGGACACCCTCCAACAACACAATGAAAATTTCACATTCTGTATGATAAGCTAGGCTCCATTGTAAGACAACTGTTTAGGAATTGTTTGAAGCTTGTGTTGATTTGGAGCAACAGTGAATGATCTCTTTTCACTAACTAGAATTAAAACGATTATGAAACAATGAAATAAATCCAAACATTTGCCTCTTAAAAAGATTTATTAAAGAGTGACAATTTATTACTTCTCCACCCTATAAACGTCCTGTGTAGCTTAAGTTTGAATAGTATATTTCTATTTTGTTTTATAATGTTTGGCTTTTTAAAATTGATTCTGGAAAAGGCCAGATGGAAGCTTTTCATGTTTCTATTAACTCTTTACAGAACCTTCTTCAGTTAATAGCTAATATTCAGTTAATCATTTTAGATAGAATGAATCCTAAATTTTAAGTGAATTAAAATCCCCCCAAATCCCAGAAAATGATATTTTTTTCATAAAAAGAAATACGAAGAAATTTCCATATTTTATGAAATCATAGTGCTTCTAGGTTTGGAACAGAAATATTAGACATCCCTGTCTCACTTTCCAGATGTTTTGATTCTCCTATATTGCCCCGGCAAATGGGCACAGACTTGGGTTTAAACCCTTTCAAGTTTGGTTTATTATACATGTAAGGTATTTTTGTTGGTAATGAGATATTTACACACACACACACACACACACATACACACACCCTACCTCCAAAATATAGCCTTGCTGCAATTTCTCACTGTTGGTCTTAGTTTATGGTATGAGATGGCATAGGATCTTACAAAAAAAGGTGAATAGAGATTAATAGTGCTTCATACCATAAATTTTCTCTTCTGGAGGTTAAATATCTTCACGTTTTTGTTTCATTGTTTTGTTGTTGTTATTGTTTACCCATTTCTCATATAAACACATGTAAAATCTTTATGACCTTTATAGCTTCTATTTTATGAATAGTAGAAAGATAGCATTGCTTGTTGATTGCTTACATCCTGAATAAAATTCAAAAGCTTTAACCCAACATTTTTGTTGCAAAAATGTCCCTCCAGGTTTATCTCAAAATAAGTTAATGGTTGTTTCCCCCATTATTTCCTTCCTGCAACTCAAGCTGCCACTAAAAACAGTTTACAGTTCTCATGATATCTCTGTTTTACAGTTTCTGTCCTCCTTCTTTGGAATACAACCCCACCTCTCTTTCCTTTTGACTATATTCTAGCTTATCTATCTTTAAAGGACAACCCTAATTATCTCCCACTCTACAAATCTCTTCCTTATCATTTTTGCTGGGAGAAATCTCTGTTCTCTCACTCCACTAATTTTATTAACATAATTTTTTAAAGCATTTCTCCTGTTATACCTTATGCCATAGCTATTTATACAGACATCCTACTTTCTTGAAGGGAAAAAAATGGAAGCTCAGTCACAAATAAATGAATAAATAAGTGAATATGTATGAGTTATTTGAAATTCACTTATCAACTTCCAGAAGAAATCAAGCTTGTTCACTTTTCTTTTTAAATTGTTATACCAAGAATCCAAGACAAAGTTCTGAAAAACAGAGTCTAGAATGTTCTGGAATATTTTGTATATTATAAATGTTATAATTTAACCAAAGATGTGTACATAAACAATACATATATGTGTACACAGAAATATACAAACAACTCTCATATATGGAGAGAGAGAGACTCTACACTAGTAATTCATATTAGTTTTTCAATCGCCTAAGTCTGTTTTTTTTCCTTTTTATATGTTAACTCTTATTTCCAATATTCCATACATGGCTTAGCACAATGCCTTGAATATAATAAGAACTAAATAAATATTTGCCCCAATTAAACTGTGCTGCTGAATATGATGACCTAACTGTAGGAATTGATATTTATTTCTAGCAATTTTATCCCCACTTTGATTCCTTATTGCTGTCTTTTAAGATCTTTTTGGGGATCCTGGAACTTTCAACCAGTGTGTTGGCACTTCCTCTCAATTTCAAGATATCTAAAAATTTGATTAGCATGTCATCGTATATCCTCAAATAAGTCATTAGTAAAAATGCTGATATGCCCTGCAATTTCCTGTTAGAGATATCCCTCTGGGGTGATAATGTATTCATAATCAGAACTCTTGAAATGCAATCATTCTTCCATCAAACTGTTTGATTATCCCTCACATATTTCCTTCTTGTTCACAGTTTGGTTGTTGTTGGGAAGTTCAGCTTAGTCAAAGCTTGTATTTCTCAAACCTTTTCCATCTGGATGGAGAAGAGAGAGGACAAGTGATTAGCTCCTACCAGTGGAATGATTTGGGATGTGGTACACATGACTTTTAGGACAAGGAGCTTGAGAAGCAAGTATCATTCCCCACTCCTTCCCCTTCAGCTGCCTGGATCCACGTTAGCACAATGAACTGAAAAGTCATTTGTTAAAATTAGATGAGTCATAAAATGGAAGGAACCTGGTTCTCTGAAACTTAAAAAGTGAACGGAGCATTCATTAAGAGTAAGTCTTTTAAAATCTATACAAACATGAAATAAGCTTCTATCATATTTGAGTTTCTGTATATTGTTTTTGTTTGTAGCATCATCCTACTAATATGGCTGTCCATTCAATTACCTTTCCCTATACTTCTTCCTTGCTGGCAGAGTTTACCTTCCTCCACAGAAGCTAAAAATTCCAGATCCTCACATTCCCAGTACTGCTCTGGAGCTAGAACATGGGCATGTGGTCATTTAGCCAAAACGACCTACAGGCAAGTTTGCTCGGAACTTTTGGGAAAGAAATATCCTGATGCAAAAATGTCCCTTAAGGGGAGGCTCTGAGACTTTTCTCTACAACAACCATCTTACCTCCCATGAGGGAAAGTCCAAAAACAAAGACCATAAAATGGCAAAATAGAAGTCTCAAAAGAGCTCAGATTCTTGAAGATGTCTTTAAGCCAAGGAAACATGTCTGCACTTGAAGCCTTTATACTTTTCTCTCAACCTAGTAATACTATTACAAAATGATAGGTTAGTCTAACATCATTTATTTTTATTTAATATGTTTACTTGTGATTACAACTTCATTTTCTAACTTTCTGTTAATATTTTTTAATATTAATTTAAAATTTTAATTATAAGATTTTGTTCAAAATCAATGTCAAGTTCACTTGTTTATAGTTAGTAAAACCTACATTTTTGCATTTGACAGTATTCAATCAGTCTATCTCTTAAAGACCTGAAACTTAATCACTCAACATTAGCTTTTTTTTTCTTAAAAAAACCTTCTATTATTACCAGAGGGACTAGAAAGAAATATAAGCTCAGTAGATGACCAAAAAGAATCCAGTCTTATTCTAAGTCACACGGAGTATAGAGATGGTATAAATATTATTTATTATTTTATCACTTTGAGTCAGTCAAGCCTACTTTGTATAGACACCAGGAATTGTCCTTTTAAATCACTCCTACTTTCCTTGTCTACCCTTCCCTTCCTTGATTTCCACTTCTCCATCCTGGCTTCCTTTTGATGCCACTCCTCCTCTCTTTGATAGAAAATCTGTTTTGCCTGAGAATAGTCACCCTTTTCTAGCAGTCCACCTATAAGATAAACAAGTCTCTCCCATATTTAATACTGGATCTCTCATAGTACAGCCTTCTCCACAGGGCTGAAGATATACAAGGGAAGAAACAGAAAATATAGCCCACAAATCCAGTTCTTTAAAATTAGTTTTTATATAATACTTTAACATTTTGCTTCTGTAAAAGCTTCTGAAACTTCCATTTAGAAGTAATTTGATAAAAAAAAGACCCTGAAACTGTTTCTATTACATTTATTTTCGCATGTAAGCACAACTCACAGTTGTATGACTGAATTATTGTATGACTGAATATTATAGTTGAAAAGGTCTTTATATAATGTGGTATTACATTACCAACCAATAGCTATTGTCCACAATTATACTTAACAATTTTTCATGGAGAGAGGAGTAATGTTGTTTTCATTGAGAAAAATTCAGTATTTTGGGAAAAGTATTAATATCTTGTAGTCTGACATTTTCTCAAAATGTATTATGAACATTATATTTTAAAAAGCTTTCAAAAGAGGGAGGCGGAGCAAGATGGCGGAGGAATAGGAGACCTGGATTTTGTCTGGTCTCAGAAATTCAGATGAATAGGGATCAAACCACTCTGAGCACCTATGAACTCAACAGAAGATTGAAGAGGAGAGTAGCAACAACTCTCTGAACAGAAAAGTGACCACTTTCTGGAAGGTAGGACGTGCGGAGAAGTGAATCTGAAGCGATATTCGGGAGGATAGACAGCGGGGGAGGGGGCCTCCGTCGGCCGCTTCTGGCAAGTGCTAGAGCCGCGGAACACAAAATCGGAACTTTTAGAAGTCGGCTCCGCTGAGGGACGTCGCTCCAGTGGCTAAGCGGGAGGTGGAACCCTCGCGGGACAGTGTGGTCTCAGGACCCTTGGGGTCACAGAAAGACCGGGGGTGCCTGAGTGCGGCAGAGCTCCCAGGTATCGGAGCGGGGAAGCCAGCTGCAGAGACGGAGCCGAGGCGCGGGCTCTCACCTCGGGGTTGCCATAAACTGTGATCCGCGGCCCAGTCGGGCCACTGTTCCTCCAGCAGGGACCCAACAAGCAGCAGATCCGGGGAGACTCCCCTCCCTCCCCCGGGAGGAGCGGCGTGGGAGCGCACCACAGGGATCTGCTGGGTTTGGACACTCCACACGGGGTCGGGTGCCGGAGATAGAAACGATCAGTCACAGGCCGGGTGAGCACGGAGTGCGGCCGGAGACCGGGAGCACAGGAGTGACTGGCAGCTTTTCTCTGGGGGCGCACTGAGGAGCAGAGCCCCGAGTTCTTACCTCCTCTGGGGCAGAGATTGGGAAGCCGCCATTTTCACTCTCCTCCCCCAAAGCTGTACCGAGAGCTTGCAGGGAACAAAAGCTCCCGAGAGCAAACCGAAGCAGCTTGCTTAGCCCGGACCGACAAGGGCGGGGCAATTCCGCCTCCGGCAAAGACATTTGGGCACCACGGCAACCGGCCCTTCCCCCAGAAGATCAGCACGAACAGCCAGCAAGCCAAGACCAAGTTTACCGGTCAAGGAAAATGGGAGAACTCCAGCGCTAGGGGAATACTGCATATAGAATTCATGGCTTTTTTTTACCATGATTTATTAGTTTTTCAAAGTTAATTTTTTTAACTGTTTTTTTTTTAATTTCTCTTTTTCCCTTTTTCAACCAACATCTTATCAATCCCTTTTTTTAAAAAAACATTTTTTATTTTCATTTTTAGAGTCATAATTTATCTCTTCAGGGTAGTTACTCTTATTTTTGGCATATATACATAAGTTCTCTCTTTAAAATTTTGAGATACAGTTTCTTCTAACAGATCAAAATATACCGTAAATCACTAGTGTATGGCTTTGTTCTAGTCTCCTGCCTGATCACATTCTCTCCCTTTTTTTTAAAAAATCTTCTTCTTTCTTTTTTCAAACAACTTCTTATCGTATCAATTCCTTTTATAAAATCTTTTATAATTTTCATCTTTACAGTCATCTTCCATCCCTTCATTGTATCAACCCTTATTTTGTACATATATAAGTCTTTCTTCCTTTAAAATTTTAGGAGACACTTTTTTCTAACAGACCAAAATATGCCCAAAATCTAGTGTGTGGCACTGATCTATGCACTAGCCTGATCATATTTGATCACATTCTGCTTTTTTTGATTGTTCCGTTTTTGTTTTTAATCTTTTTCTTTTTGGTTTTTTTCTTTCTTTCTTTCCCTTTCTTTTTTCTTTCTTTCCCTTTCTTTTCCCCTGGTTTCAGGTCCTTTCTGATTTCTATAGAGTATATTTGCTGGGCACGTTGTTAACCTGTTAGCATTTTGTTCTCTCATTCATCTATTCTCCTCTGGGCAAAATGACAAGACGAAAAAAATCACCTCAGCAAAAAGAATAAGAGAGAGTACCGTCAGCCAGGGAACTACTCAACACGGACATTAGTACAATGTCAGACTTAAACTTCAGAATCATGACTTTAAAGATACTAGCTGGGCTTGAAAAAAGCGTGGAAGTTATTAGAGAAACCCTTTCTGGAGAAATAAAAGAACTTAAATCTAACCAAGTCAAAATCAAAAAGGCTATTCATGAGGTGCAATCAAAAATGGGGGCACTAACTGCTAGGATAAATGAGGCAGAAGAGAGAATCAACGATATAGAAGACCAAATGATGGAAAATAAAGAGGCTGAGAAAAAGAAAGAGAAACAACTACAGGATCACGAGGGCAGAATTCGAGAGATAAGCGATACAATAAGATGAAACAACATTAGAATAATTGGGATCCCAGAAGAAGAAGAAAGAGAGAGAGGGGCAGAAGGTATATCGGAGCAAATAATAGCAGAGAACTTCCCTAATGTGAGGAAGAAAACAGGCATCAAAATCCAGGAGGCACAGAGAACCCCTCTCAAAATCAATAAAAACAGGTCAACACCCCGACATCTAATAGTAAAACTTACGAGTCTCAGAGACAAAGAGAAAATCCTGAAAGCAGCTCGGGAGAAGAGATATGGAACCTACAATGGTAGAAATATTAGATTGGCAACAGACCTATCCACAGAGACCGGGCAGGCCAGAAAGGACTGGCAAGATATCTTCAGAGCACTAAATGAGAAAAATATGCAGCCAAGAATACTATATCCAGCTAGGCTCTCATTGAAAATAGAAGGACAGATAAAAAGCTTCCCGGACAAACGAAAACTAAAGGAATTTGCAAACACGAAACCAGCCCTCGAAGAAATATTGAAAGGGGTCCTCTAAGCAAAGAGAGAGCCTAAAAGCAGCACAGATCAGAAAGGAACAGAGACAATATACAGTAATAGTCACCTTACAGGCAATACAATGGCATTAAATTCATACCTTTCAATAGTTACCCTGAATGTAAATGGGCTCAATGCCCCAATCAAAAGACACAGGCTATCAGATTGGATTAAAAAACAAGACCCATCAATATGCTGTCTGCAAGAGACTCATTTTAGACCCAAAGACACCCCCAGATTGAAAGTGAGGGGGTGGAAAACCATTTACCATGCTAATGGACACCAAAAGAAAGCTGGGGTGGCAATCCTTATATCAGACAAATTAGATTTTAAAACAAAGACTGTAATAAGAGATGAGGAAGGACACTATATCCTACTTAGAGGGTCTATCCAACAAGAAGATCTAACAATTGTAAATATCTATGCCCCTAACATGGGAGGAGCCAATTATATAAGGCAATTAATAACAAAAGCGAAGAAACACATCGACAGCAATACAATAATAGTGGGGGACTTTAATACTCCCCTGACTGAAATGGACAGATCATCTAAGCAAAAGATCAATAAGAAAATAAAGACTTTAAATGACACACTGGACCAAATGGACTTCACAGACATATTCAGAACATTCCATCCCAAAGCAACGGAATACACATTCTTCTCTAGTGCCCATGGAACATTCTCCAGAATTGATCACATCCTAGGTCACAAATCAGGTCTCAACCAGTAGCAAAAGATTGGGATTATTCCCTGCATATTTTCAGACCACAATGCTTTGAAACTAGAACTCAATCACAAGAGGAAAGTCAGAAAGAACTCAAATACATGGAGGCTAAAGAGCATCCTACTAAGGAATGAATGGGTCAACCAGGAAATTAAAGAAGAATTAAAAAATTCATGGAAGCCAATGAAAATGAAAACATAACTGTTCAAAATCTTTGGGATACAGCAAAGGCAGTCCTGAGAGGAAAGTATATAGCAATAGAAGCCTTTCTTAAGAAACAAGAAAGGTCTCAAATACACAACCTAACCCTACACCTAATGGAGCTGGAGAAGGAACAGCAAATAAAGCCTAAACCCAGCAGGAGAAGAGAAATAATAAAGATCAGAGCAGAAATCAATGATATAGAAACCAAAAGAACAGTAGAACAGATCAACGAAACTAGGAGCTGGTTCTTTGAAAGAATTAACAAGATTGATCAACCCCTGGCCAGACTTATCAAAAAAAAAAAGAGAAATGACCCAAATCAACAAAATCATGAATGAAAGGGGAGAGATCACAACCAACACCAAAGAAATACAAACAATTATAAGAACATATTATGAGCAACTCTATGCCAGCAAATTAGATAACCTGGAAGAAATGGGTGCATTCCTAGAGATGTATCAACTACCAAAATTGAACCAGGAAGAAATAGAAAACCTGAACAGACCTATAACCACTAAGGAAATTGAAGCAGTCATCAAAAATCTCCCAACAAACAAAAGCCCAGGGCCAGATGGCTTCCCAGGGGAATTCTATCAGACATTAAAAGAAGAATTAATACCTATTCTCCTGACACTGTTCCAAAAAATAGAAATGGAAGGAAAACTTCCAAACTCATTTTATGAGGCCACCATTACCTTGATCCCAAAACCAGACAAAGACCCCATCAAAAAGGAGAACTACAGACCAATATCCTTGATGAACATGGATGCAAAAATTCTCACCAAAATACTAGCCAATAGGGTCCAACAGTACATTAAAAGGATTATTCACCACGACCAAGTGGGATTTATCCCTGGGCTGCAAGGCTGGTTCAACATCTGCAAATCAATCAACGTGATACAATACATTAACAAAAGAAAGAACAAGAATCATAGGATCCTCTCAATAGATGCAAAAAACGCATTTGACAAAGGACAGCATCCTTTCTTGATCAAAACTCTTCAGAGTATAGGGATAGAGGGTACATACCTCAATATCATAAAAGCCATCTATGAAAAACCTACAGCCAATATCATTCTCAATGGGGAAAAGCTGAGAGCTTTTCCCCTAAGGTCAGGAACGCGGCAGGGATGTCCACTCTCACCACTGCTATTCAACATAGTATTAGAAGTCCTAGCCACAGCAATCAGACAACAAAAAGAAATCAAAGGCATCCAAATCAGTAAAGAGGACGTCAAACTCTCACTCTTTGCAGATGATATGATACTATATGTGGAAAACCCAAAAGACTCCACCCCAAAACGGCTAGAACTCATACAGGAATTCAGTAAAGTGGCAGGCTATAAAATCAATGCACAGAAATCAGTGGCATTCCTATACACCAACAGCAAGACAGAAGAGAGAGAAATTAAGGAGTCGATCCCATTTACAATTGCACCCAAAACCATAAGATACCTGGGAATAAATCTAACCAAAGAGGCAAAGAATCTGTACTCAGAAAACTATAAAATACTCATGAAAGAAATTGAAGACACCAAGAAATGGAAAAGCATTCCATGCTCATGGATTGGAAGAACAAACATTGTGAAGATGTCAATGCTACCTAGAGCAATCTACACATTCAATGCAATCCCCATCAAAATATCACCCACTTTTTTCAAAGAAATGGAACAAATAATCCTAAAATTTGTATGGAACCAGAAGAGACCCCGAATAGCCAGAGGAATGTTGAAAAAGAAAAGCAAAGCTGGCGGCATCACAATTCCGGACTTCCAGCTCTATTACAAAGCTGTCATCATCAAGACAGTATGGTACTGGCACAAAAACAGACCCATAGATCAATGGAACAGAATCGAGAGCCCAGAAATGGACCCTCAACTCTATGGTCAACTCATCTTTGACAAAGCAGGAAAGAATGTCCAATGGCAAAAAGACAGTCTCTTCAACTAATGGTGTTGGGAAAACTGGACAGCCACATGCAGAAGAATGAAACTGGACCATTTCCTTTCACCACACACAAAAATAGACTCCAAATGGTTGAAAGACCTAAACGTGAGACAGGAGTCCATCAAAATCCTAAAGGAGAACACAGGTAGCAACCTCTTCGACCTCAGCCGCAGCAACTTCTTCCTAGAAACATCGCCAAAAGCAAGGGAAGCAAGGGCAAAAATGAACTTCATCAAGATAAAAAGCTTTTGTGCAGCAAAAGAAACAGTCCACAAAACCAAAAGACAACCGACAGAATGGGAGAAAATATTTGCAAATGACATATCAGATAAAGGGCTAGTATCCAAAATCTATAAAGAACTTATCAAACTCAACACTCAAAGAACAAATAATCCAATCAAGAAATGGGCAGAATACATGAACAGACATTTTTCCAAAGAAGACATCCAAATGGCTAACAGACACATGAAAAAGTGCTTAACATCGCTCTGCATCAGGGAAATCCAAATCAAAACCTCAATGAGATACCACCTCACACCCGTCAGAATGGCTAAAATTAACAAGTCAGGAAACGACAGATGCTGGCGGGGATGTGGAGAAAGGGGAACCCTCCTACACTGTTGGTGGGAATGCAAGCCAGTGCAGCCACTCTGGAAAACAGTATGGAGGTTCCTCAAACAGTTGAAAATAGAGCTACCATACGATCCAGCAATTGCACTACTGGGTATTTACCACAAAGATACAAATGTAGGGATCCAAAGGGGTATGTGCATCCCAATGTTTATAGCAGCAATGTCCACAATAGCCAAACTGTGGAAAGAGCCAAGATGTCCATCGACAGATGAATGGATAAAGAAGAGGTTGTATATATACACAATGGAATATTATGCAGCCATCAAAAGGAATGAGATCTTGCCATTTGCAACGACGTGGATGGAACTGGAGGGTGTTATGCTGAGTGAAATAAGTCAATCAGAGAAAGACATGTATCATATGACCTCACTGATATGAGAAATTCTTAATCTCAGGAAACAAACTGAGGGTTGCTGGAGAGGTGGGTGGTGGGAGGGATGGGGTGGCTGGGTGATAGACATTGGGTAGGGTATATGCTATGGTGAGCGCTGTGAACTGTGCAAGACTGTTGAATCACAGATCTGTACTTCTGAAACAAATAATGCAAGATATGTTAAGAAAAAAGAAAAAGAAGAAGATAACAGGAGGGGAAGAATGAATGGGAGTAAGTCGGAGGGGGAGACGAACCATGAGAGACGATGGACTCTGAAAAACAAACTGAGGGTTCTAGAGGGGAGGGGGGTGGGGGGATGGGTTAGCCTGGTGATGGGTATTAAGGAGGGCACGTTCTGCATGGAGCACTGGGTGTTATGCACAAACAATGAATCATGGAACACTACATCAAGAACTAATGATGTAATGTATGGTGATTAACATAACAATAAAAAATTTAAAAAAAAGCTTTCAAAAACTAATCAGGGTAGCAAAACACCAAATAATTATATGAATTTAAATTAAACTGCAGAATTAAAAACAGTTCTTTACAATATAACATGTTTCCATCATTTGGTAGATATTCCAGAGAATATAAAGATTGATAAGACATAGTTCTCAATCTCAGGAAACTTCAAATTTAGTAGACAAAATAGGAGGTGCATAAATAAATATAACCCAGAGGAGAAAGAGCTAAATCATTGGATTGAAAAACAATATGTTGGGACCACAGTAGTCGTAAGATAAATTCCAAGTATGAGGGACAGAGGGAGATTAGAAGAGACTTCATGGCCAACATAAACTTTGAACTCCATTTTAGAAGGTAAATAAGGTTTTTGTTTTGTTTTGTTTTATATTATTATGTTCAATTAGCCAACATAAATCATTAGTTTTTGATGTAGTATTCAATGATTCATTAGTTGTGTATAACACCCAGTGTTCATCACAACACGTGCCCTTAAATTATTGTGATAGAAATGAGGTATTACTACAGGTAGAGGGAAAAGTGCAAAAACATTCTTGAGGCAGAAAAGTAAATGGTGGAGTTGGAAAACAGTGAATAAAGTCTTCTTAGAAGGTAAGAAAGGACATATAGGTTGAGATCAGATCATAGAAAGACATGAATAGCATGCCTAGGAGTAGTGATTTTTTTTCCTGTAGTTATTGGGGAATCCCTTACCCCTTTTGCACCACATAGTCCCTGACTTTGCTAAGAAAATCTCTCTAGAAGTTGTGAAGAGGAGAAGCAGGATGACTCTTGTATGCTACCATCACAGCCTACAAAAGGGTTAATAACTAAAATCAGCAGTGGGAATAGAGAGATTTGCGAACACTTATAATGCAAAATAATTTCAGTTTAGGAAGGATGGTTGATCTTGTAATTCCATGTAAACTAGTGTTAGGTAGATATGGAAATAAAATTCTAAGAGTAAATTGTTATAACTTCATCTTTACTAATAAAATCACATTACCCAGAAACTAAACCACTGTGAGCAGAAAAGTGACTTCCTTTTAGTCACTCTGAGAATTCCATTGCTTTTCATTATGCATCCTTACATGAAAGTAATTACTACAACTTTCTTGCTCTACCTTCATTTCCCATTTTTTATTTAATTTCAAATCCCAAGAAACAAAGCAAGATGTTTTTGATACTCAGAAATGTAATGAAAAAAGAAATATATTGGAGTAAAATATGTTTATCAAAATACTGTGTTACTTACCAAAGTGTTATCTCATCAAGGAATTTAATATAAACACAAACATTCTTTACTTCAACCAACCATAATTGCTAAGTTGAGTCCTTGGCCAGGACAAGGGCTCTTAATGGGCACATAGGTTAAAAGAATAGTAACATCAAGGAAGCTTTCAACTCTATGACCATGCAAATGAATTCCAAGGGGCTAAGACCCAAATTCTCTTTTCTCACCATCCAAAATTTAATGTTTCTTAGGGGCGCCTGGGAGGCTCAGTTGGTTAAGAGACTGCCTTTGGCTCAGGTCATGATCCCAGAGTCCTGGGATCGAGCCCCACATCGATCCCCACATTGGGCTCCCGGCTCAGCGGGGAGCCTGCTTCTCCCTCTGACCCTCTCCCCTCTCACGCTGTTTCTCTCTCACTTGCTCTCTAATAAATAAGTAAATAAAATCTTAAAAAAATTAATGTTTCTCTTATTGCCTGTTTTTTAAATTATTAATTTTAGTTAAATAATAAAAGGAATATATAAAGCAAGTGATGGGCACATTGCTATTACCGTGATTCCACATGAAGAAGATAGTCAGATTCCAAAATTCTGATCCCAGATTTCATGGTAAAGTATTCAATTACAGAAGGGAACCTAACTGCCTAGAAGTATAGAAGTAGCAGTTTACTCTTCATTAATAGTGTCATCAGATCTCTGAGGATCTTCTAGTCAGCTATGGTTAGGAAGAGTTCTTTTGGTTGACAGGTTTTAAGTGGACATTTTGGAGATTCATAGGCATTCTCATTTGTGCAGTCTATAAATGAATTTTTTTTAGTTCTACCTATATTTGAAACACCATCAATTCTATTTAACCTTTTAAATGGATTCCAATCTCACTCACATTTTTTTCTCTCTAAAATTTGTTCAAATTCTCTTTCTGTCACTTAATATTTGAATGATCTTTTATAAACATTTTAATGTTTGTACATTTTGAGCCTCAGTTTACCCAACTATAAAATGAGAATCCAAATGCCCATCTTGCTGGATATTTGACTGAATATAATGAGATGATATGAGTAAAACATGGACATTTAAGAAAAAGTAGTGACTATTCTTTATGACATTTCCAGTTCTCTTTATACTTTAGATCATATTTCCAAAGGAGTTTCTACTTCACAATGTATTTATAACTAATTTTTTGGTTTACCTGCTTTAAATCTATGCTGGCATGAATTGCTAATTTTCTAGGAACTGAATTAAGGTAAGGTAGTCTTAAAATTAAACTGTAGTTTCTTATTTTTTAATTCCCAGGAAAAAGTAAAATGCTCTCCTAAATCTTATGTTTTTCTCTTATGCTTTCCTCTCTGTAAATTTCATGCTGGTGGTGTTTGCCCAGTAGCAGAAGCAGATGATATAATTAAGAAACAGAGAATTTATAGGAATAGAAAAAATGGGAAGTGTCATTTCTTAAAAATAATTTTTATTAGTTTAAAATTAGTTAAAAATAGTTTTATAGTTTATTAGCATAAATTAATATTTTCTGTTAGTTGCATTGTTCCTAGTTTACATGATAAAGTGATATACAGACTCGTATTCATTGTCCTCTCTAAAGAGCACCATGGCTTCTTGATAATTTAAAAATACTCCATTATTCAGATGATGCACAAATTCAAAAGTATCTTTCTAACTGATACACATTAATAAGGCTCTTTTTATTTTTCAAGAAAAATATCTTAGCAGAAGAAATTTTTCTTTTTTTTTTTAAAGATTTTATTTATTTATTTGACAGAGACACAGCAAGAGAGGGAACACAAGCAGGGGGAGTGGGAGAGGGAGAGACAGGCTTCCTGCATAGCAAGGAGCCCGATGTGGGGCTCGATCCCAGGACGCTGGGATCATGACCTGAGCTGAAGGCAGACGCTTAACGACTGAGCTACCCAGGCACCCCAGAAGAGATTTTTCTGACAAGACAGAATTCAATTTTTCTCTTAGTGTCCCTCTTTTAAGAAGATGATATTTGAATAGGAAAACAAGAAATAAAAACAGTTAATACAATTAATTTTTACCACATAGAAAAATAATTTATTGATTAATTTTTAGGATGTGTTTTGGTATATTTTTATAATGAAATAGTCATATAGATAAACGTCTTATATAGATAAAGAGAAATGTACAGAGTAGAAGGACCTTATTCTTTTAGTTGGTGATCTAAAAAGGAAAAAGAATTGACCAAAATAATTTTCAAAAGGCTGTTGTGAAACAGATAACAAGATCCAATCTTCCAAAGATTATATTACCACCCTGCCTTAAAAAATTGGTCCCTATGTGAGGCAGTAAGCATTTAATGGAGTCTGTGTCATGAAGTGTAGAAGTCATCCTTTTATCCCATGGATATAGACAAAGAGATGAGAGCTATGAATTCAGCAACCACATGAGACCAGGTCACCACAGAAAGAAACATTTTATCTAAAAAAAATCTTTCTCCAAAAGGTCCTTTAAACTACTTTCTGATGACCTATAAGCAGTCACTTAATAAATTACATATACTTAGTCATGGCTAATTTCTATCAGTTTAACATAAAATCATTGTTTTCTTTGCACAAAATAAATATTTTTTACTTATCAAAAGATTTTATTGAGTGTAAGTCCTCATTTATAATGCAATTTTAACTTGTTCTATGTAAATTATTTGTATTCTAGAACCTCTAAAATTATGGAAACATTCCTTTTAAGGGACTCTAATTTAGATTTTATTTTCTGACTTGTTTTACATGAAAATATAAAATAAACTTTTAAGTTAAATTACATTTAATAGGTTACAAAATGGTGAACTTGATAGAGTACATGTTTTAAGAAATAATCACTTTCAGTGGTATTTAGGTAAAATGATCTTTATGATTTGGGGATTCATTAAAAATTAGAGAGTATTTAGCAGAAATGCGATAAAATAAAATGGGAGAGGATGATATCTTCTAGGAAAATCTGAACAAATGATTTAGAGCTAGAACAATAATTCACCCTCTGGATATAACACAGTAATGAGGATGATGGAGGAGACTCTCCTTCACCTTTGGTAGAATTAGAAACAATATAGATTAAAGAGAAGAAAGACCATAAAAGGTGGGAGGTTGAGAATCATCCTTGGTTATCTTCAATTAAGAATGAGGCAGTCATCTCAACTAAGGCCTATTCCTCTGCCACAGGGATTTCATGGAAGTTATAAGTTTCAGTGCTTTTTAAGAAGGGTTTAATTTATCACCTACTTAGATATTTTGACATTGGTCAAACATCTCCTCCCACACCCATTTAATAAACAGTAAACCTGGGAAACAGATTTTTCTGTGCTCTCAGCACCCCTCCAGACAAGTGCACTCTGGAAAACCTGACCCTCAGTCTCACCTGGGAAGCTTTGTTGGGTTTCCCTCTGGAGCTTCCAGGTGTGTATGGGTTTCCAATAGCCCCACCCCCACTTTGCTCATATCATCCCACTTGTCACTTTACCGACTCTTCTATTTTCTGCTCAAGTTTCTTGAGTTGAAGACAAACAAAAAAACAAAAACAAACAAAAAGTTTTCTGAAAATGAATTTTCAAAGGAAGTTTCTCTTTATAAACATCTAAATCTGGAATCGGCTGGGGAAGAAGAGAATGATATGCAATCTTCTGAAATCAAGATTTAGGGGAAATTTTTTTCTTTGCTTTCAGAACCATAGATAAAACACCAAGTACATAAGGAGAGTTATTATCATTTACTCCCATTACAAGGTCACCTGAATGTTGCTCAACAAAACCCTTAATTTTTGGTCAACTTTGCTTGTTCATAAAGGGAAGAGCACCAATTTAGGAGTCAGAATATGAGACTCATACAATCAAGTAATGATTAAAGGAGACAGTATAGGAGAACTACTTTGCAAAGTACTTAACATTACTGTTATCACTACATCAATAATCATAAGTACCAGAAGCCTATTTTCAAATATTGACCTTGCCAACCTACTACATTTGAAATATTGAGCAAATTAATAAACATTCAGAGCCTCAGTTTCTACTGTGTAAACTGGGAATAATATCTACCTGAAAGGTGGTTAGGAAAATGAATTTGGCCTGCTTTTTGGTGAGTTCTCAATAATGTAAAACTGCTATTTATTTATGATTAGGGTAGGGTAGAAAAGACAGATTTCCCACTAGGATGAAGGAATTTGTGGTATAGATAATAGCAGAACCTTTAAAAAAAAGTCAGTTTATTACTAGAATCCCTCAGAAAAGGCAAGGAAAAAGAAAGATGGAAAATGAAGAGAAAAAAACAGCATTAACATACAGTATATAAAATACATTCCTTAATCAGCCATCCATATTTATTAGATTTTTAAAAAGCATCCATTGCCTTAAAAGGTTTTTGAGAGCTGCGCTATTTTTATTAAAGTCTCATGTGAAGCACCAAATAAGCTCTTAAAAAGCCTGGAAGTGCAATTCCATTCAATTTCTAGCAATAGGAATTGCCCAGGTGTAATGTGCTTCATGCAGCGCACATCCAGGGAATGAACCCACTGCATTCTTCGCCGGTGAAGGCTTTGCGATGCCCTTCCTGGGGAGCCGTTCCCAGAGTGTGTTGGAAAAGATCAGAAAGCAAATATGGAAATCACTAGCATCTTTTGATTTTAAAATGCACCGTGTTGTGCGTTTACCTGGTTGACATATGAATGAAGAAGACTCAAACAAAGCATCAAGTCTCACTGAGTAAGGTTTCATAAAAAGTACTATTTTCTTCCCAGATGTAACACAAATAGCTAAGCTGTTACTAGATGTTTTTCTCCCTTTTATGACTTTAGGAGAGGAAATAGGTTAATTCTTGTAAGCAGCCCAATTTTTAAAATATAGCATGTTTTGGCTATATATTTTTATAAACATTTGGTTTCTATTATTCATTGCAAATTTGTTCTTACATATTAAAAATGCCTATGTTGTCTTTTTGACAGACACGTTACTAGTGTGGGTGCTTGATGTAAGGGGAATGTTTTATAATTAAGGGCATATGTATATTACATATATACTCAAAGCTAAATTTAGCCTAAATGAATTTTCAAAAAGTTGTAAAATATTGTGCTCAGATTCTGTTCTCTCCAATGGATTAATCTGAAAAACAACTGGGACTCAATTTAGAATTTCCTGGCAGCGAGCAAGAGAAATGTCAAACTCACAGTTTTACTTTATTGAAGGCCCTCTTAGGAGTGCAATGGAAAGAACTGTGTGTGCCTGGTAGCCAGAGAGCAGTGGGAGGTAATATTTAGTTTATTAATGTGTCTTTGATTTTTTTCATAGTGTTGATGCCTAGTATTAAAAACCAGGACCTTGATCCAATTTTCCCCTCGCCCTCCCTCTAATGGAAAAGAGCTATGAAAAACAGATAAAGTTAACAAGATGTTGCATAAAATCAAAGTGCATTTCAGTAATCCCAAGATATTCAATACGTTCCATTTGCTTGTGCATTGGAATGGCTCAGTAAATTATGTTCCACTTGTAAATATTGAATTTTAATATCCAAGTGCCAACTGTGCACCACATTCTATATATATTAGATAACGTTCTTGTCCTCTGGAAGCTTAAGTTTTTTAAAAGCAAAACTAATAGTTTACTTTCTTGATCTTTTCCTTATTTTGTATTTTATTAAAATGGCAAGAGCCATGCATTTATTAGCTGTGCATTGGATCTGAGTTGCTTGTTATCCTTATTATTGAATTGGACTAGATTTTTGAAAAATCTGCATAAGGGTAAAAGGTGAATCTAGGAATCAAGAAAATTGTATTGCTAAATCAGAGATAAATTCTGATATTTTAATGGCTAATAAACTGTTGATAATAATTTAGACAACTGATAAAAAAGAAAATTAGTAGACTTTTTGCTGTGGGTCTATCAGTTAACTCAAGAAGCAGTCACCAAAATATCAGTGAAGCATGTAAGTCTTTTATTGAAATACTAACTGGATTATGAAAGATTAATTGTATTATTTAGTGCTTTACTAGGAATATTATAGTGGGATGAAATGAAGGTGAGTAAATGTCCTGGAGATATGTCTGAAACTTCATTTTCATGTATTCAGATACTAGCCACCTAGTCTTCCGTATGATACCACCAAAGTATAAATTACTAGTTCTAAAGGGGGATCTTCGGGAAAACCATGTGGCCTAAATTACCTAAATGGCAACAAAGTTCTCTTGATTCTCAGGTTATTGGTGATCAAAGAATAAATTTTGGTTTCTTTTTGCTGTGTCTTGTAGACTAATGTTTGGGGACTTTTATTCCTTTGTTGATTAGGAAAAAAACATTTTTTTTAAAGATTTTATTTATTTATTTGGGGGGAGTGAGGCAGACTCCCTGCTGAGCAGGAGCCCGATGCCGGGCTTGATCCAAGGATCCTGGGATCATGACCCTAGCCAAAGGCAGGTGCTTAACCAACTGAGCCACCTAGGTGCCCCAAAACATTTTATTTTTAAAAATATTATTTGTGTAATATTCTCCTTAGAACTGCTTTTCACTCCAACTACATTCCTAATGCCAATGCTTAAATTCCAATCCTCATTCAATTCTATTTCTCTCCTATCATCACCCTATATTTTAGAGAGGTTTTGTTCTTGGCTTACATAATTTCAGGCTGTCTATACTCAATGCACAAAATAGATGAAGAAATAGTCAAACTCATTTTGCTGACTTATTATGTTTTTGCTTTGGTTTTGCCTGGAATAACTTTGATGACACAATAAGACTTAATAGAGATGATCATTGCTCACCTTCCCACACCATTTTTGACAAAGGATCTGCTGCCAGGACTCTGCTGAGAGGCAGGTGCCATGTTTTGTACTATGTTTGGTCAAAATAATATAACAAGAATGGGAAGAGGTTGAGTTGAGGCCACAAGAAGTCAAGATCCATTTGCAAGTTTAAATTATGAGAAAATAGAAGCAGTGACTAAGTAGAGCAGTTGGTCTTCAGAGAAAAATGAAATAGAAATGTGGATTCATTGAAAGAGAAGGAATGACAGAGACAAGACACAGTGTGAGCGTGGCTTTGCAGACTCAGAAGAAGCATGGGGAGTGTAGTTGTTTTCTTTCAGATGACTTTTGTGTTCAGATTCCAGTAGGTGTGTCTTTTTCTTGAATTCCTCTTTAGTTGAAGTACTTTGAGTTATTATTCCCTACAATTGAGAAAAACCTTAACAAGACAATGAAAAACTGAGTGTTAAAATGTTAATTTGGGAAATCATAGAGCCATAAATATCATCTTGTACAACCTTAACATGTAACAAATAGAGGTTTAGAAAACATTAAAATTGTGCTTAAAATGACACCATAAAGAGTATATCAAAATGTTTATAGGTGGCCTGCCCTTTATGAAACATTTCAATGAATTTTACTGATATTCTTTAGGGTAGGAATCATCATGCCTATTTTACAGATGAGGAAATAGTTATTTGCCCAAGATTATATGGCTCATATGTGTTTTCCAACCAAGTAAAAGCTCTTTGTAAAAAATTATTGAGAGTCATGGTGACTATTGAATTCTCTGTTCCTATAGCATGCCATCCTTCTAAAACTAACCTAGTAGATTTTGAGTAGTTTAAAAAAATAATACCACACGCTTCTAGAAAATATTTCTATTTTTCACATTTATGCAAAGGGTTTATTTAAAAATTTTCATAATAATTTGGTTTAGATGGATATGAGGCTAATGATGATGATAATGGTGGTGGTGGTGGTGGCAGTGATGATGATGATGAATGCCTAAATGCCTATTAGACATCTCAAAATGAATGTTCCTCAGGTACCTCTCTTGGCATTTCCAAAATAGAAATCATCTTGCATCCCAAATATTCACTCTGCCAATAATTCCCAAACTCAGAAACAGACTTGTTCTTGCCTCCTCTGTTTAACTCATACCCAACATCAAGAGTCCTTTACACAATCTCTCTTGAAGTGTCTAGGACCAGCCACCCGTGTCCATGCCTGCACCCACTGCCTCTGTTTAGACTATGAGTAGCTCTCTTTTGAATGTCTGGGTGAACTGCTAACTAGACTCCTTGAATCCAACCTCTTCATCTCAGGGCGGAATGCATATAAACCCTTTTTGCCCTAGGCCAAGTGAGCTATCTCACGTGAAATTTGAAAATTTTATTCTCCTGCTTAAAATGAATCAGTGGTTAAAATCCACAGTTCTTAACATGAATTATTAGTTTTCATCTGACTCTTTCACTCAACTCTATCTTCATTCCAGCCCTAGCAAACTGTATTACACTCTCTCAGAACCCATTGGAATACTGTTACCACCTATATTACTATTACCACTACTCCTAATACCTACTGCTGCCATTACTACTACTACTACTACTACTACTACTACTACTACTACTGCTACTACTACTACTACTACTACTGCTACTACTACTACTACTGCTACTACTACTACTACTACTACTACTGCTACTACTACTACTACTGCTACTACTGCTACTGCTACTACTGCTACTACTGCTACTACTACTACTGCTACTACTACTATATCACTGTGGTAGTTGATATGAGAAAAAGAAAATAAATTAATACAGTTTTATCCTCTCTTGAAAAAAGTTCAGAAGTAGGGTCTTTAGGACTCCTAGAATGAACTATGGAATAAAGGATTCACACTCCCTTCTTAAATCTCTACCATCCATCTCATGGGCTAAAATTATTCCTTAATTTCCAGCCATTGTGTCCATATTCCAACCTGCAGGAAGAAACTAAGTTTTCTACTAATCTCCCACTGGTCAGAACTTACCCATATTATCACTTCTGGATCCAAGGTAGGCTGGGAAACATAATTATAATCTCAGAAGGTTAAGTGCTCAACTGGAAATTATGCATTCTTTTACTAAAGAGAAGGGTAAAACAAAGATTGATAAAATAGCTAGAAATCTCTCCTCCACAACCATCCTATGTTGAATACTTATTCTAAAATTGATACCTTAATACATACTTTATATTTATCATCTCATCTACTCCTCATAACATCTTTCAAAGGGATGATGTTGTTATACCCATCTTACAGATTAGGAAACTGAGTCTCAAAAGATTATATAACTCACCCTACATCATACTATTAGGTACCAAATGTGGAATTTAAACTAACATTGACCCCAAATTCAATGTTCTTTCCACTATACCAGGTTGCCTCCTCATTATTTATTAACTGCTAAGCCCTGTTCAGGACATTGAGGATAAAGAAATGAAGTTTGTGTTCAAAGAAAAAAAGGTCTTAGAGAGCTAAGGTGTAAAGGTGTAAAGTGTAAAGGCTTATTTACAGAGTTGGGTAGGTAGATAGGAGTCATGGAAGTATGAAGTTTGCACTTGCTATTTTCTCTGCCTGGAAAGTACTCTCTTTCCTGTTTGCACAAGTAGAACCATTTTTTCCCAGCCAACTCCTGCTCATCTGTCAACTCTCAGCTTCGACATCAATGAATCTGGTTTAGGGATAAATACCATGAATTTTCTTAGGCTCCGTGAACACCTCTGTTGCAGTATTCACCTAACCAAAATGTAATTCTTTTAATACAAGAGTTATCTCCCAGTATATTGAGGTCAGGGACTTTTTTTTATATCATTAACACTTAAGACAGTGTCTCACACATGGAGATACAGTTTTCCAATGTGAAAAACCTTTTAGAATATGAGTCATCACATACTAATTTATACATATAGACAGCCAAAAGCATTTCATTGTACTCCAATGAAATGAAAATATGTATTATCATTAGTATATATATTTTAAATGTCTTTTTCTTTAAATTTCCTTTAAAATTTAGGGAGAATTTTATTTGTTCGGCAGATTTAAATATAGACCTGGAATAAGCTTTAAATTTATTTATTCTTGATAAATGATATTCATAATTTCTTGTAAGCTTATTATTTGTACCTAAAGATAAACATTTTCACCTAAAGATTAATTTTTAATTTTTTTTTAAAAAGACAGAGTATAGATTAAAGTAGCAATGTTATGGAGCATGTAAAAAAGAGTATAACTAAAATTATTCACTATCTTCTCTCTTGTGTGTGAGGGTGTGTGTGTGTATGTGTGTGTGTTGTTTCTTTACTTCTAAGTAAAGTATTTGCTGGTACTTTGGCTACATATGTTTGCATTTTGGGCTGTTACACGTGCAATTACTCTTGTTGGTGTTAATGCTGGTATCTCCTAAATTGTGGGCCATATTGAGAAAATTTATTGCAAATCAGCAAATTGTATTCAGTGTGTCAATACGTCTTGACTTTTTAGAAGAT
This sequence comes from Eumetopias jubatus, assembly GCF_037043125.1. Taxonomy (NCBI): domain Eukaryota; kingdom Metazoa; phylum Chordata; class Mammalia; order Carnivora; family Otariidae; genus Eumetopias; species Eumetopias jubatus. Next base: position 53,216,549 of record NW_028274814.1, on the reverse strand, counting down.
ACCTAATTGAAAAGGAATCAGTTCTTAGACAAACTTAATTTCCTAATAGGCTTTGTCTTGTATCTCTTGAACTTTTCCTACATTTTGATGTTAGAGTGTAATGTTGCCCATTACAGATCTGATACTTGAGGGAATTAGGAGAGCTTTTCTTTTCCTTCCCTTTCCCTTTGTTTGTTTTATTTTCTCCCTTCCTTCCTTTCTTCCTCCCTTCCTTCCTCCATCCTTTCCTTCTTTCCTTCCTTTCTTTTGTTTAACTAAGCAGACAGAGCCACTACTATTAAGACAGCTTTCCAAAATCAAGCACTAGTGGTGAAATAAGTTGAGAGTATATTTCTAGTGCAATATGTGAGTTATTTGTATTTCAACTAATAATATCTTTATATAACAATGTGCCTGTATTGAAAAAGTACCCTTATAATTCCATTTTGTCTCGATAATTTCTCAAGATGAATTGTTCTCTCTACAGATGAAGACACTAAAGCTCTGAGAGAATATATTTTTGACTGGATTTCCAAAATTGTGAAATAATCATTAAAAATGATTTTTCAGACAAAAAAGTCCAGGGCATTTTCTTGACAACAACAAAAAAATGCATTTGACTCAGATTTTAAGTTCAATACCTACCTCACCCCATCAGCTTAGCTCAATCAGTGCTAAAAAGAAGCTTTGATGCCTGTTGTTTTAGTTTTCTTCCTGAAGTTTATAGAGCTTTATTGTTAGCCTAAACCTCTCATTTGTGCTTTTTTTTCTTAGATTTTATTTATTTATTTGACAGACAGAAACACAGCGAGAGAGGGAACAAAAGCAGGGGGAGTGGGAGAGGGAGAAGCGCGCTTCCTGCCGAGCAGGGAGCCCAATGCAGGGCTCAATCCCAGGAGCCTGGGATCATGACCTGAGCCGAAGGCAGACACTTAACAACTGAGCCACCCAGGTGCCCCTCATTTGTGCTTTTTTCTGAAAAGGGAACAAGTGTTGTTAGCTTTGGGATGAGAGAATTTTGAGTGGTGCTGGATTAGAGAATCTAGCCTATGCATTACTTCCCCATCATCATTATAGCCTTAGGAAGAGTTTATCATGTCAAGTTCCAGCATATTCACTTCCCTCCATAAAGCTGCATATGTTCATCATGTTCTTTCTCAAGCTAATTTAGATAAATGTATATTTTCTAAACTGACCATTCCTTATATTATGCTTATGAGCTAATTTTCTGAGACCAGTGTATCACTTATCTGAGGAAAAGGTCATAAATGGAAAAGTATCATGTATTTGTGCCCTGAAAATATGAGCATTTCCCTTCATCTTAATCCATTTTCATGAATCTTTCTAATAATAATGATAACATGCTGTCTGCCACGCATGTGCCAGGCTATTTTTTCTGAATATTGCCATTCCAATGGGATCAGCCAATTACACTATTGAGAAGTGTAGGAAGTTCAAAAAGCACCAAATATGAAAAGAAGTAACATTTGATCACTTTGGGAGGTAGGCACATGTTTGTCTTATTATTCATTGTATTTGTCAATATATATTTTTTAATTAAAGAAGGAAAGCATTGGACAGACATAAAATCATGAGGTAGGTGTAAGAATGGGGCCTTATGGGATGACAGTACGAAAAAATAAGCCAAGCAGCCTTGAAATAGGCTTGTGGGTGCCATCAATACCCCTATATTTCATCTAGACACTTACTAATAACCCCAGTTGGATTGTCTCCAACATTCAGGTATCATCAATGAGTTTAGGTGGGAGGTACTTTTATCTTAGAAGTCTGCACATGAAAGTCCACTGGGGTCTCAAGTTTATAAGTTGTTACAACAAAGTTGTGTGTGTATATTTGTCTGTGTGTGTGTGTTTCTGAAGATCAGTCTTCCATAGAGACAAATGTTTTAGTAATAGTAAAATACTAAAGTAAAATTAAATCTTTCCATATGACACAAAGATCTAATAAAGGCTTGCCTTACTACTGGTCACCTTCTAAAGGCCTACACAAGTCACTTAAAAAAAAAAATAAATGATTCTAGAAATCCAAAATACAGACCTTAAATTTTTTGTCATTGTTGTTTTCTATGTTTGTTTTTGCATTAAATTTAAGATCTTTTTAAAAACTTCTAACTTCTATGGAAATCTTTTCTGATAAGGTAGATATGGATTTTAAAGTCTGTTATTAAATCAGTCAAACCTCCTATTTTATATTAATTTAAGAAGATACAATGTATGACTGGAACCACTCCAGAAATATTTAATTAATGACTACCATGCTCAAGAGAAATCTTTGTCAGAAATCACTGATTTAATATAGGCTTAAATGGTGAAGAGGGAAACCTTGCACAGAGGACGTTCCACTACAGGCTTTAAAGATTCTGTTTTCTCTGAGAAAACAAGTTGGGGAGGTCTAATCAATCCCAAAAGGTCCAGAAGTGTAACCATAAGTGAAATCCTTCTTGGGAATATATTTTTTCTGTTGTTGAAATAAAATCAGCAAAAGGAAATACAATAAAAGGGAAGAATTCTAGGAAGTATAGTAGAATACAAGCTGAAAAGCTACATTTTTACTCAGTCTTAATCAACTGTCACATATAAGAAACAAAGAATAAACAAAGTACCCCAGGTACTCATGCATTTCAGTCTAATGTTGATCAAGCTGCTCCTTTATTTTTTTTTCAGCTTTATTGAGATATAATTGACATATAATGTTGTTTAAGGTGCAAAATGTGCTGATTTGATACGTTTATATATTGCAAAATGATTACCACACTAGAATTAGTTAACACTTCCATCACCTCACATAATTAACATTCCTTTTTTTTGTGATGAGAATGTTTAAGATGTACTCCCTTAGCAACCGTCAAGTTGCTACAACACAGTGTCTTAACTATAGTTACTCTATATATCCCCAGAACTTAAGTCCTAACTAGAAGTTTATACCTTTTGACCACTTTCATCCATTATCTCTGCCCCTGGCAACCACTAATATTAATCCTTTGTTTCCATGAGTTTGTGGAGGGTTTTGTTTTGTTTCGTTTACACATAAGCAAGATAGTGAAGTATTTGTCTTTGACTTATTTCACTAAACACAATACCTTCGGGGTCCATCCCCGTTGTTGCAAATGGGAGAATTTTCTTTTTTTTAATGGCTGAATAAAACTCGACTCTATATGTACCACATCTTCTTCATCCACTCATTCATTGACAGACACTTAGGTTGTTTCTTGGCTATGGTGAATAATGTTGCCATGGAAATGGTAGTAGAGGTACCTCTTCCAAATCTTATTTTCATTTCCTTCAGATATACACCCAGAAATGGAATTGCTGGATCATATGGTAGCTCTATTTTTAACCTTGTGAGGAACCCTTATACTGTTTTCCAGTCTGGCTGCACCAATTTACATTCCCCCCAAAAATGCACAGAGGTTTCCTTTTCTCCACATTGTTGCCAACACTTATCTCGTCTTCTTGATAATAGCCATTCTCACAGGTTTAAGTGATAGCTCATGGTGGTTTTGATATGCATTTCCTTGATGATTAGTCATGTTGAGCACCTTTTTATGTACTTTTGGTCTTTTGTATGTTTTCTTTGAAAAAATGTCTATATAGGTCCCCTGGGCATTTTTTTTTTTTTGGTATTTTTTTTATCAGATTGTTTTTTTGCTATTGAGCTGCATCAGTTCCTTGTATGTTTTGCATATTAATCCTTTATCAGATATGTGGTTTGCAAATATTTTCTCCCAGTCAGTGGGTTTCCTTTACATTTTATTGTTTTTTTGTTGTTTTTTTTTTCCTGTGCAAAAACTGCTTCATTATTAAAGGGGAGTCCTGGTACCTCTCCTGTCTCTACAGTGAGAATCTCAGAGCAGATAGACTATTGCTCAGGAATTATGCAGTGACTATGATTAAAGTCATAATTGTAAATCTTAAGTGTAATCCAGAGCATAAAATCCATTATAAGTATGCTAGTAATCCTAATTCACAGCTAATTTTCAAGGGGGTGCAACCACTGCCTAAAGTCTTTTTGTTTGGTTTTGTTTATTCTTGAATGTAACCGAAAGCTTTTGGTTGCATGACTAAACTACACTGTGTCTTGTAGATTCAAATAGTTCATTCCAACCAAAATTTAAAAGACAAGGAACTCTGAAATTGTATTCATCAAAGGATCTTCAAAACAACACCAATAATAACAATAATAATAAACGCTTTTAAGAAGATTGCCCTGCCTAAAAGTTTTATAATAACAGGTAAGAAGGGGCACCTGGGTGGCTCAGTCAGTTAAATGTCTGCCTTCTCCACAACGCAGCAGCGGGGAGTCTGCTTGTCCCTCTCCTTCTGCCCTTCTCCGCTTGTGCTCTCTCTTTCTCTCTCTCAAATAAATAAATAAAATCTTTAAAAAAAACAGATAAGAAAATTCAAAATATCTTACTCTTTAAGATTGCTAAATATTTTAGAAAAGTCTCTACATGTTTAGGATGAATTTGAACAGTAATTATTGCCTGCCAAGTGAATAGTATGTTAATTATAGTGATAACAGCAGCTAAAAATTGATTGATATCTTTTAAAAATATTTATTTATTTATTTGAGAGAGAGCGAGAGCATGCAAATGTGGGGAGAGGCAGGAGAGGGAGAGAGAATCCTGAAGCAGACTCCCTGCTGAGCATGGAGCCCGACCTGGAGATCCATCTCACTACTCTGAGATCATGACCTGAGCTTAACCAACTGAGCCACCCAAGTGCCCCAAAATTGACTGATATCTTAATTTATGCCTGGCATTATCTTGAAAAAATTGACAAGGATTATGTAATTTAATGAAGTAGCCCTATGAGATAATCCACCTAGGAGCTCCAATCATTAAGCCCATTGTAACAGGGGAAAATGGAAACTTTAAAAAGTGAAATCATTTCCCCAAGATCACATAAAAATGAAGTGGTAGAATTAGCATGTGTCTGAAGACTCTTATGCTCTAATCATAAAAGCTTTGGAAATAAAAACACCCGCCCCTCCTTTCCTTTGTGTTATTGGGCCTGCACACGACTTTTGCAGTCTCAAGGAATGTACTTTCCCATATCTTTTGTGTATGTTTTAAGAGCCCATTCAAGCTACTAAACTTTCCACTCTTCAGGGCTCAGAACAGTGGGCAGTGGCAGGCATCAGCCACCCATATATATGCTGATATGTATAAAATTGCCCTTAGGGAGGAAATCTCCCGCCTTTTGAACTCCAATAGTCCATGTTACTTGCAACTTTTGCTTAAAGGTAGCAATGTGTTCTACTATTGTTATAAATACACAAGTTACCCTAGCCTTTAAAAGTGTTCAAGACCCCAAATCACATTTTAAAAAATATAAAACATAATAATCAACCAGCTACACTTTAATATAAAGTCCTATTGAGTTGTTTAAACACTAGAAAGTCTTATTTTTGTAAGTATATTTTTAAAAAATTTAAAAGCTGGCTGCTATAGCTTCAAAAATACTAGCAACACCTCCAGGGCAGTGTTAAGTTATTTTTTAAACAATACAGGATCCAATCTGCAGTTTCCTTGCTGAGAAGGAGGCCAAGGTAGAAAAGAAACTTCCTGAAGCCAAGGTAAAAAGAAACTTCTTTTGTTAATCAATGAATCACAAATTATACAGTATGTGAATGAGTTTTTAAATATCAATTTTTTTTCTAGAATAACTTTCTCAGTCAGAACATAAAGAAATGACTTGAGAGAGTTGTCCATATAGAGTTTGAGCTGGAGCTGAATAATTGTCCTCTATTTATTTATGGTAAAAATTTTACTTTTTCTTTAAGTAGAAGATACTTTACTAAGGTTTAGCTAGAAGTAAACAGCAACAAGTAACTGGAGTATAGAGTTAGTCTTGAAAGGTTGAGAACAATACCTGGATTATAACTGATCTGCTTTCTTTCTGTTAAATCCTCCAAGAACAATATACATTTTATTTTTCTGTTATTTGAATGTTTATTCATTCATTCGTTCATTTGTTAAATACGTGTTGAGTGCCTGGTGTGTGACAGGATCTGTTCTAGGCACTGCAAATGCATGAGTGAACAAAATGAGCCCAAACTCCTGATCGCATAAAACTTACATTTTAGAGGGGTAACATAGATATCTTAAAAGATAAATAAATAAGTAAATCATAGGGTATTTTATAAGGTGATGAGTGCCAAAGAGAAAAATGACACAGGAGAAGGACACAGGGAACAAGCCTAGGGGAAGGTTGGGATGTTATTTTAAAAGGCTGGTTTAAAAAAAGAAAGAAAAAAAAGACACTCTGAAACAGTAACATACGAGCAGAGATGTGAAGGAGGTGAGAGAAAGACTCTTTCAGGTTCCTAAGGAAAGAAGATTCCAGAAAACTTTTTTTAAGTGTTTACATTGGTGTAAGTTACCTCACCCAAATAAATTTTATATTCACTATTTTTCCCCCAGAAGAGCTAACATTTGGAATGTGAAGTAACATATGAATCTTTTAAACCATAAACTCCTTGATGAGAGAAACAATGTCATATTCATATTTTCTCTTCTCAGAATCTGGCCCAGTGCCTGGCATAATAAATGTTTATTGAAAGCAGCAAAGAGGAGAGAGAGAAAAAAAATACAGAAAGAGAGAGAAACACACAATAATTCTGCTCTCAACCCAGTTTTCCATCTCCATTTTTTATTATTTTCTTCTGAGAATCATCATATTTTACATAATCAATCAGATAATCTATAATTATCTGATAATCTATAAATCAAATATCTTACAAGATAATAAAAGTCATTATCCAAAATCACTTTTTCTTCTTTATTTTGGTTGTTTTCTCCCTGTCAGGCAAAGAATAGAGGCAATTTGTGTTGCTATCAGACTCTCCCCTACAGCTTTTATTCCCACACTCCTTAGTTTAATCCCTTAAGAATTCACTGTGTGCTAAGTGTGTACCTCTCTACTGCATCCTTATATCTGCTTCCTTCACTGCTTTCATCACAATCTAAAGTTATCTTGTGTCTTCATTTGTTTTCATGTGTATTGTATTGTCTGTCTTCCTGACTACAATGGAAATATCAAGAGGAAATGCCTCTTCTCTATCATATTAAACCCTGTACTCTAAGGACCTTGCACTTAGTAGATACACAATGTATATATCTGGAAGGAAAGAAGGGAGGGAGGAAGGGAGGGAAGGAAGGAAGGAAGGATGGAAAGGAGGGAGGAGGGAGGGGAGAGGGAGGGAGGGAAGAAAGAAAGGAGGGGAAAGGAAGGAATGGAAAAAAGGTTTAACAACAAAAGGTAACAATATATCTACCCTGGGAACCTTATTTTCTTTGTAGACTATTAAAATTTATTCAAGACTTTCAAAGAAAAGAATGTTCCTTGGGGTCCCTGGGTGGCTCAGTCGTTAAGCATCTGCCTTCGGCTCAGGTCGTGATCACAGCGTCCGGGATCGAGTCCCTCATCGGGCTCTCTGCACGGCGGGAAGCCTGCTTCTTCCTCTCCCACTCCCCCTGCTTGTGTTCCCTCTCTCGCTATGTCTCTATCTGTCAAATAAATAAAAAATCTTTAAAAATAAAAGAATATTCCTTAAATGATTTTTTTAATATGTATGGTTGGCCAAAGCCCAGTTGCATGACAGTGGATGGTTACATTTTTTTTTTCAAAATGTACACCCCTATAAGGTTTTCCTGCCTAATGAGGATATAGAATATTTCACCCCCTAAGCAGCATTTGAAAAGTAATTTGCATAGCTCCATTAGTATTAACAAGCTTGGGAAAAATGAATTGGTTAGTGACCTTCTAATTCTTTTTTGGATTTTTGAGATACATAATAAAAACGTTAGTAATATGGAATATTAGTAATTTATTCTAATCTAGTAAATTTGTTCTATTAATACCCTTAATCAATTTTAATATTTCCACAATATTTTTTTTAATTTATCACCACCATTTTAAAATATCCTTAAGGGGTGCCTGGGTGGCTCAGTTAGTTAAGTGTCCACTCTTGATTTTGGCTCAGGTCATGAGCCCAGGGTCCTGAGATCGAGCCCCATGTCACATTCCATGCTAAACGTGGAGGCTGCTTAAGATGCTGTCTCTCTCTCTCTCTCTCTCTCTCTCTCTCTCCCCCTCCCTCTCCTCCCGTCCCAAAATAAATAAACAAAATAAAATAAAATATCCTTAAAATCATTCATTTGTTTGAGATGTTTTTACATTTTACCAATTGAAAGAAAATCAATCCATAATGTGTATTAAGCACATAATATGTGTAAGGAGCTATATAAGAAAGAAGTTATCAGTATTCAAAACTATACCTAGTTCTCCATTTAGGAAATTTAAAACCATCTCCATAAGGGGCAAGTTAGTAAACAGTCAAGTGACATCGAATTTGTGGTTTTCAGTTGGGACGGTATCATCAGAATTAAGAATTTAGAAAAATAAAGAGTATATGGAGAAAATTTCATGTACTAGGGAACAGCAAAGTCAGAAGCACAAATAAGAGAAAGTTCTAGATGTTTTCTTGAACAGAGTATAGTCATTATCCAAATGGGGGATGGGGGAGTATTTGGAAAAGAAATCAGAAATTGAGTTGCAGTTAGAATGGGAGGATGCAGGGCGCCTGGGTGGCGCAGACAGTTAAGTGTCTGCCTTCGGCTCAGGTCATGATCCCAGGGTCCTGGGATCAAGTCCCGCATCGGGCTCCATGCTCAGCGGGGAGCCTGCTTCTCCCTCTGCCTCTGCTTCTCTCTCTCTCTCATGAATAAATAAATAAACTCTTAAAAAAATGGGAGGATTCCAGGGCGCCTGGGTGGCTCAGTTGGTTAAGAGACTGCCTTCGGCTCAGGTCATGATCCTGGAGTCCCGGGATCGAGTCCCGCATCGGGCTCCCTGCTCAGCAGGGAGTCTGCTTCTCCCTCTGACCCTCTTCCCTCTCGTGCTCTCTATCTCTCATTCTCTCTCTCTCAAATAAATAAATAAAATCTTAAAAAAAAAAAAATGGGAGGATTCCTAATGGTCAAACTAAAGAATTCAACTATATGCAATGGCATAAGATCCAAATAACTTCATAAAAATAAGTGTTGACAATTCTAAATCATACTACATGAATGAATAAGAGTAAAGTGGAAATCTAGGTGTAAGTCTCTAAATTACTTTCATTTCTCAACAGTTCATGAAAAAATTCAACAAATACAAGTCAAATTGAAAATGAACACTATATATCCAATAGAAATATTACATTGGATTTATACAGCGCTTCACCATCTAAGAGCTGAGAGCTGTAACTAAAATATTCACTCTGTGTAAGCCCTATTCACTTATGTGTTTATGCATATGTGTATACATATGCACATAACTATTTCTCACTATAAAAGAGATGTCAGTTAGCAACATTATGCTATCCATGCTATAACACATTTCTGAAACATGAACATATTTCTTCTAAATATGAAGAAAAGAATAAGATGTTAGCAAATTTCATAGGTACACATAGGTAAGAGTTTTAAAACTGGTGGTGGGAGAAGGGAAAAGGGGGGAAATAATCTTTACCAAATACCTACTCTACATTAGTGGCTGTGCTAGGTGCTGTATAGATGTGACTTTCATTCGCTACTTCAAGGATAAAACACCCAAGATGGTGCAGTAAGGAAGCTTGAACAACTGCTCTGCTCCGGTAATGTGTCCTTGGTCCAGAGTCCAGGCACGATTTACCCTTCCACAGAGGGCCATGGGTCTGTATTTTTGACTGCAGTAGACATTAGGATGGCAAAGCTTTGACCACCTAATGAAATGGGTAAAGTAAACCACATTATGAAGGTTGATTATGGTTTTTCATGTTGATGAAAGCTTTAAGTCAGTTAATTATAGCTTGTGAAAGTCAGCTGCACATCTTTGGGTCCAATCTTTTGCCCTGGCATTTGTGAGAGCATTCAAATTAGCCGACCGTTAAAATGAGTCTTGTCTAATTGACAGATGTTAGCCCTTGGGGGCCAAGGCTGTCAGTCCAAACCTGAGTAAAAACACAATGAGGGGAAATCCCTGAGTTTACATTCTGGCAGTTGCAACTTTCTTTCATTAGGCAAGTAATAAAAACTGCCTGTGTCTGGAGAATCTTACCAACATAGACTCTGGCTCTTGCATAACAATAGAGAGATAACAGCGGGCCTTGAGTGGGGGAGGAAAGTATTATGAATGGGAGATCTGAAGCAGCCAACTTCTTGGTTTCTATCCTCCAAGACAATTTCATGTCTTCTCTAAATTCTGCTATTTAAATAATAACCATTGTCCATTCCTAGATCCGAATCCCAAACTAATTTTTCAGGCAGCAACTGCCTTTCAGAGAGCTCCACGCAGATGTACCCAAAGCAACTCAAACTTACAAGTGTAATACTGGACTTGGTATCATCCTTTTGCAGGAGAAAACCAGTTTTCCTCTGTCCCTCGGTTGGTGCGTTGAGGAGTCTCCACCTGTCACCCAAGGTAGAAACCCGAGAGCCATGATAAACTAATCCCTATTCTTCACGTTCCTCTTTCAATCACCCCCTAATCCTGTCAATCTTACTTCCTCCACTCAATATTTCTCCTTCTCCATTTAACGTGTAAAGGCAGAATTCTTACTACAACAAAGCCTATTTTAAGATCTCCACTCTCTGGAACCCCTGCTTTTCCTCATTTATTCCCTTCCAATGTCATTTTTATTTCCTCAGCTCCAAAGCCCTGACTGCAATAATTCTTTTAATAGCATCTTCCCTTGCTTGCCCACAAATATCTCTTCTATTTTTCCTGTAAATCCCCAAACCAATCAATCTGATTGATCATTCACTTTGGGTAATGCTGGGGGGATTTAATCAAATGGACTAATGCTGTGATAAATCCCTAAATCCATGTCCTCCCGATGCTCTGGTTTGTCAATACTTTCATACTTTCATAATCATCTCTCTCTCTTTCTCTTTCTCAATCTTTTATTTGTGAATTGTACTACTTTTTACAAGGTTTCAACCCCATTTCCTACTCTCTCATCAGAAGGAACCCTTGTTTTCCACTCAACAGAAAAAAATATATATATAGCTTATTAACCAGAGACCCCCCCAAGTTCTCACCTGTCCTAGAAATTTATCTATCCACATGATTAGATTAATTCCTTTCTTTCTCCTCCTATGAAACACGGTTCTACCTCTTACTCACCCAGTCACGTGGATGTGAATGCTATCTACAGACCAATCACTCTCAAAATTGTATCTTCAAACTTACCATCTCCACACTCAGCCTTTGATTTCCACTGCAGCATGTGCTCTGGCCTCCTCAATCTCCCTCACCGCAGCAAACGACACCAAACCCAGGAATGGACTTCAGGTCTTTGCCATCTCTCCGTCGGCAAGCCCCCTATGTACTAAATCCATTCATTTCTCTCTGTCTCCATGCCAGACCCACTGATTCAGTGCACTATCATCTCTCACCTGGAATACTCTGATGATAATAATCTTCTACCTCATTTTGCTGGTTTTCTTGCGATTCCTTCTACTTCATTCTCCACATGACAGCAGGAATGATACTGAAACTCAGACTTGATTAGGCCACCTTCCAGTGGCTTTCCCTTGTATAAGGTCAAACTTCACTGTGATAGTGCTAAGCCCCTGTGTGATCAGGCCCCCACTTAGCTCTCCTCCCATGATGGTTGCCAAAATGCTCTTTATTCAATTATCCAGACTTGCTAGGATCTTTCCTGCCACAGATGCAAAGGAATGTGTTATGACTCTGTTAAATTAACATTTGTTAAGTGAAGCACAGGGTGCTGGATGGTGAGTCACAGTTCAACAGTAAACCACAAGAGAAACTGAAATAGAGATGTTTATTACTCACATGGGGAAGTCAGAGCAGAGCACAGACAGAGAGCAATAGGACCTGAGGTGCATCTTTATCAGGATCTGTGGGCAGAATGCTTTGGGGTTCCCAGGCCAAGGCTGTATTGGTCAACTCAAACCAGAAGAGTGGGGTTTGGTGTGCTCCACAGGGATCTATCTAAAAGCACACAAGAAAAGGTCCTGGGCGATGGGGGAGATGATCCCAAGAGCCATTTGGGAAGTCATATTAGGAAATTTTCTTGTGACTCTGCGGGCTGTTATCTAGGGTAAGCACGTGAATGAGGAAACTAGGGACAGTTTCAAGTCCCTGAAAGCCACTCGGCCACACAAAATAGATGCCAAGACAGCCATACCATGAAGTAGCTTAGCTAAACTCTCAACAGAACGTTTCTTCTGAGCCTGAGTTTCCCTGCCCTTCACCTACAGTACTTGTTCTTCCTGTCCCTTCATATCTTGGCTTCTATGCTATCTTCTCAAAGAGAGAGAGAGAGAGAGAGAGATGTTCCCTGATCACTGGATCTCACTGGGTTTTTCCGTTTCTACCCTGCCCAGCTATTTTCCAATTTAACATTTTCTTGCTTATCTTAATAGCACTGATCACCATTTGTTATAAGTTTATTTATTCTGGAGCGCCCAGGTGGCTCAGTCGGTTCAGCGTCTGCCTTCGGCTCAGGTCATGACCCCAGGGTCCTGGGATCAAGCCCCACATTGGGATCCCTGCTCAGCAGGGAATCTGCTTCTCCCTCTTTCTTATTCTGCCCCTCTCCCTCTGCTCGGGCTCTGTCTCTCACTTTCTCTCTCTCTCAAATAAATAAATAAAATCTTAAAAAAAAAATAAGTCTAGTTGTTCTGTTGTCTGCATCCCATGCTATAATGGTCCATGAAGACAAATTCTGTGTCTCTGGTTCTCTACTATATCCCCAAAACCTATCTCAGTGCCTAGGACAGTGTAGGTGTTTTAAGTAAGTATCTGTTAAATGATTAACTGACTTAATTCACAAGCCTAATGCCATCACCTGTTTTCTGGATACTACACCCCTCATCTTTTGGGAACTTGTTCCAGTTGATAACCCCTTCTTCTATTTTCAATTTCTGTTCATCCAAACTGTTATTAATATCTGAACAGACTTTCCACATGGACTCATGCCAGTCAAGGCTGCCTTGAATGATAGGTAGGTCTTCCCAATTATAAGTTTCATTAGCAGACTCTTTTAGCTCTCATATTAAGCCATGTTGTCCAAATTAAACAACTATAGTACTAAAAACAGTAGTTTTGCTCCCTCATACCACTGCTGTCTTTTATCCTCATTTGTTCAGAGTCTAACAACTTCTTTCACACCTGAATGCCCCAATAGCCTTTCAGATTTTAAATACTCAAAAATAAAGCCCTGGCCCCAAATAAATCTTCCTCATGTATTTCCTGTCTCTCTCTACCAGTCAACCAATCCTAAAAAGTAGAAAGCTTGAAATTATCCTGAATTGTTTCCCATTCAATCAGCCAGTACATTCTATTTAGGCATCTTCTAAATACCTCCTCCCTGCACTACTTTATATCTCCATCCTATTTTTGTTCTCTTGGTTTGCTTTTCCTTTCATCTTCTCTTTATTTTTTCTCCTTGAAAGAAAAAAAAAAGTTTAATAAAAAAACTCTTCACTTTCCATCGTTAATGGTTCCCCACTGCTTTAAAAATATATGTGAAATCTTTACTATGGCATAGAAGCTCATTGTTCATTATTTAGTTCCTGTTCATGATCTCACCTTATTTTTTGATCCCTCCTTCATAAAAACCCAAACTCTGGCCAGGTTGGCCAACCAGAAGTTCTCTGAAACCACTTTG
>NW_028274814.1:53107884-53197884 GCF_037043125.1 Eumetopias jubatus | reverse complement strand
CTCAAAAAGCTGATGGTAAAGAACTCAAGCATTTGAATTATTTCTATTCATGATTTAGAATGAAAGCTCCACCACTTATTAGCTGGGCTTTCCGGAAGAGGTTATTTAAACTTCATTTCCTCATTGCTTAAATGGGTATACTAAAAGAGCATGCCTCTTGGGCTGTTGTCAAGATTGAATGAGGTAATGAATACAAAGTGTTTAGTAAAGTGCTTGACACTTGGTAATTATTTGATAAACATTATGTAATATTGCTATTATTATCACAGTCATTGTTTTCCCATGATTAGATGTCAGTCGTACCTGATTACCTTTTTAACTTTCTAAACCATTATGTTGGGTAAAGAGATAATAAAAGAAAGTCCATATTGCAAATCAAATAATAGATGTTTGCCTTATATAGATTTAAGTTTAACAACTAAGATTTACTTCTGAGTTCAAAATTATTACATGCCTATGTATCTATCATTGTACTTTCAACTTAATTTTCATAAGCTAAATTATTTCATAAGATGTGCATGTTGGGGAAAACTAAATAGAGATCAAACAGAAAATGAGACAGATACTGATAATGCATTATATTTTTTTCTCCCCTCCCTTTCTTTCCACTCCATTCCCATACCTGCTCAGGTACATAAGAGGAATTATATGTATCATTTCATGTGGATATAAACATGATAAATACAACTGGAAAATAGCAGAGAATTTCATTAATCATAGTGACACTTCATTGTACAATCAGTGACTTGTTTTGTCTTATCAATTTTCTGCAGTGATTACTATTATATTATTACTTAGTAATCATTATTAGTTCTAACTGGCCTAATAAGCAATTGAGGTTTAACAGGGTATAAATTAATCCATGCATTTCTTCAGTACTCAATACATAACCAGTGGAGCTTTATGAACATTATTCATTGACTTGAGGTACATTTTAAACAGTTTTTGAGAATTTACACTGAAAAACAGGTGAGGAAAGGAGGAAATAATTTTAATAAACTTTAACTTTTATTAATTTAATTAAAGAAATAGGTATTTGTACTACAAAAAAAAATACACACAAAAATCTTCAGCTTCCTGAAAAAATGAAGTATCTTCAGTTTATGTTTAAGTACATAGGAGAAGCAGCCCTTTCCCAATATTCTTTCATATTATTTAACATTATTTATTAGTACCAATGGAGGAATCACTGCAGTGTTCTTTATAATTAAGCATTAGCTTGCTTACATTATGGTCAGTTACTATTTTTGTTTAATAAAATCATATAAAATTTTAAGAGAAAGGATTTCTTAATAATTTTTTTTATCAGCAGTTACTTTGAATAGATGCCTACAAAGCTAGTTTTGACAAAGAGAAGCAAAAGACAAAGAAAATAGTTGGCCAAAAAGTAATTCTCAAAAACATAGCCACCAGTTAAATCTTTCACTAGACAATTTATGCTACAGATCATACTTGATATTAATTGAGTCGATTGCTGGGTCAGATCCTGAGATAAAAAAAATATGATAACACTATTGGTGATAATTAGAGAAAAGTAAGAAAGACAAGCACTGATGGGAAGAGGATATCTGAATGCAGTTGGTTCATTCAACAAATATTTAATGAGTGTGAAAGGCACTGTAGAGGATTAATGATAAGGTGTATAAGTCTCTAGTACTGCAGGATATGACTCAAGCTTATGGAAGAGTGGAGTGGCCAAGAGCCAACTGGTGGAGTAAAGGGGCCAAAACCAAACCCTGAGGGACTTCTATAACAGCTGAGATGTTTATACTAACAGTAACAAGGCACCATGAAATACTTTCAAAATGGCAAATTTTTAAAACATCACTCTGGTCCTTGTGCAAAGAGAGGACTGAAGAGAAACAAGACTGGACCTATAGGCCATCTGGAGAAATATCATTTAGGGTAATTTCAGGAGGAATTAGAGGGTTATTTGGATCCATGACTAAACCACAGAGTCTGGCAGCCCACCTACTATAGGATTATAATGGCCTTCCACTCTATATTTTCAATCTGTTAAGCATAGCCTCCCCGTGGTTACCTCTGTTCACTTCATCCTAAAATTCTTTTCAGCCTCTCCAAGATGATACATAAAATCCATGTCTTTCTAAGTATTTGTTTGTTGCTGAACACTGGAGAGATATGCAAGTACCAAATGTCTAGTGTAGTCCAGGGAGAAAGAGTCACAAAATCCCAAGAGCTCACTACAGAGAGTAAGAGTATTTTAGCATAAAGTGACATGTTGTCAGGACAAGATCATTTATATAGCAAGTTTTGAAACTGCTCATTTCTTGGGGTTTCCTTAGTTTATTTAAAAAATAACTCCTATGAAGTAAGTCTGATGCATCAGATTACCTGTCCCACATTGTGTTGTCTTAGCTGCATGAAGATACTAAAATCTATCAAGTTACTTCATGTCAGACTGTTCTTTTTTTATTTTAAATTACTCTAAGATTCCCTCAAGGCCACAACTATTCCTAAGAGAACTCTAGTTCTGGTAACAAATTACAGTGATTCAGGCAAGTGATAATAGTGACCTGAAGTAATGCAATGAAAATGGGGAGGGAAATGATTTAAGGGGTAACAAAATAGGATGGCTACTTGAAGATGTATTAGAGATAGGAATAAGGAAGAGACAATGGCTCTTTCATACCTTCGTTTATTCATTCAACAAATATTTACTAAGGTCTGAAATAGATGTGCTCAAATACTGAACCAGATGCTGTGCTGATACTTGAGATACAGTGGTGAAAATCAGATAGGGCCCTTACACTTATGGGGCTTATATTCTAGTGGGGGATGGAGGGGTTGGAGAAGAAGGGGACAGAAAGAAAACAACAACCCCTTCCCCTCAAAAAAAGATAATTGAATCATTTTAATTGATTCCAGGAGGGAAATTAATAGGCTAATGTAAACAGGAATCACTTGACAAGAGATTACTTTATAAAGTCAAGACAGAATCTCAGAGGAGATAATGTTGGAGCTGAAATCTGAAGGATGGGAAAGAGACACCATGCAATGGAGACAGAGGAAGAGTGGTCAGGCAGATTGAATTCTAAAGAGGAAAAGAATTTAGTGTAACAAGAAACAGAAAAGAGTCTGGGTTCACTAGAGTATAGAGAGGAAGGGGAAATGTAGCATGAGGCGATGTCAAAGGTCAAGGTGAAGGAATCAGGCAGATCTTGCTAGTTTTATAGGTCACAGCAAGGAGAAGTTTGAATTTTTTATAATAGCAAAGGTATTGGAGCAAGAAGGTATAACGTGGTTAATTTACCTTCTTAAAGGCTTACCGTGAAAAAAAAAAATTACTCTGATACCTAAGCATAGTCTGCATTGGAATGGGACACTAGCAGAAGCAGAAAGACAGGTTAGAAGTCTCTTGCAGGATACCAAGAGAGAGAGGAAGGTGGTGGGAATGGCAAAGATAGGTGAATGGATTCAGGATATATGTTAGCTTTAGAATAGAATGACCTGACTAACCTGCAGTCCAACAATTGCACTACTAATATTTACCCAAGGAAGACAAAAATACTAATTCAAAGGGATACAATGTTTATAGCAGCATTATCTACAATAGCCAAACTATGGAAACAGCCCAAGTGTCCATCGACTGATGAATGGACAAAGAGGTGGTGTATATATACAATTGAATGTTACTCAGCCATAAAAAAAAAAGAAGAAGAAGATAGCAGGAGGGGAAGAATGAAGGGGGGAAATCGGAGGGGGAGATGAACCATGAGAGACGATGGACTCTGGAAAACAAACTAAGGGTTCTAGAGGGGAGGGGGGTGGGAGGATGGGTTAGCCTGGTGATGGGTATTAAAGAGGGCATGGACCCCACGGAGCACTGGGTGTTATATGTAAACAATGAATCATGGAACACTACGTCAAAAACTAATGATGTAATGTATGGTGATTAACATAACAAAAATTTTAAAAAAAGAATGATGCTATTACAAAAAAAAAAATGAATTCTTGCCATGTGCAGCAATGTAGTTGTTACTAGAGAGTATTATGCTAAGTGAAAAAAGCCAGAGAAAGACAAATGCCATATGATTTCACTAGTATGTGGAATTTAAGAAACCAAACAAACAAGCATAGAGGGGAAAAAAGAGAAAGAGGCAAAACAAGAAACAGACTCTTAACTATAGAGAACAAACTAATGGTTACCCATAGGGGAGGTGGGTAGGAAGATGGGTGAAATAGAGGACAGGGATTAAGGAGTGCACTTTGTGATGAGCACCGGGTGTTATATGTTAAGTGTTAAATCACTAAATTCTACACCTGAAACTAATATTAGACTGTATGTTAACTAACTGGAATTTGGGTAAAAACTTAAAAGAAAGATTTTAAAAAAAAAAAGAATAGAGTGTCCTAAGATGTGAAGGAAAAAAAAGGAAAGAATTACACAGAACTAGTTTTTGCCATTTATTGAGATGATAAAGACTAGGGAAGGAATCAGTGGTAAACAAGATTCAAAGTTCTATTGGGTCATATAGTTTGAAATTCCCAACAGGCATCATCTGTGGAAGCCAATTTGGCACTTGGTTTCATGAGAATGGAACGCAGAGGAAAGCTGTGGCCTAGAGGTATAAATCCAGGAGTCAGCAACATACAGAGAATGCTTAAAGCCAAAGGGCCAAATGAGCCCAAAGGGTAGAAATAGAGAAGCAGATCTGGAATTGAGTCTCAAAGGATGCCTACACTTATCGCTAGTGTACCAGTAAAGGAAACTGGAAGAAGGATTAAGGAGTGGCCAGCGCAACCAGGAAGGTTGAAACCCAAGAGTGTGCCATCAAAAAATAAAAGAGTGGGGGATGCTTCAAGAATTCCATAGTCAATAATATCTAATGCTGCTGAGGGGTAAAAAATAATTCAGTTACCCAAGTTATTGTTTTGTGCAATTAGGGTGAATAGTGATATCATTTGCAAAAAGATGGAACAAAAGAGGAAGAGCAGACTGGGGACATGTTGAGCTGGTTGCATAGCGCTACTCATGAAGACTTTATCCCCAAGCCTGCCATTTATAATGTCCCTAACACTTTGCATGGAGCTCTGTGTTTATTTGGTGTAACTAAATAGTGAGAACTGCTAGATGTCATTTTGTTCGCCTTTAAGTAAGTTTGGAAGAAACAAACAGAGATGACCTATCAGATGGAAAAGCCTGACTAAAAAGCGATCCGAAAGTTTTAGTTGGTTGTCAGGGAGGGAAAAGGAAGAAAAGTGAGCAAAAGAAACAAGAAAAAAAAGATAACATTTATTGAGTACTTCCTAGGTAACAGACCACTGCTAAGTGCTATTTTTAATTAAATCAGAGGGGTAAATATCACAAAGCTTTTATGAAATAACTAGGATTCAGCGAAATTATTAAGTTGGTTAATGACATAAATGTGGTAAGTGAGGAAACAGGAATTTGCATCAAGATCTATCTGACTCCACATCCTGGGCTCCTTCTGTTATGTGTTGCTGCCTAGTGTTACCAGTACTTTCAGTGACAGAACTCAGCCATGTGGGTAGTGGAGAACTTGGAAGATTTCTGTGAGCAGTATATGGATACCATTGGGACAGACCTATACGCTGCTGGCTGCCTTCATCCCCAGCCTCTCCCTTTTGGTAGCTTCCCTGGGTATTAAGCCCTGCCCCCGCCCTTACCACCTACTTCTCATCATCCCTTCCTCGAGTGTCACACACCTACCTGCTCTGTGCCCTGTCCCTTCACACCCTCTGAGTAGACCTGTGCTAGAATCAGTACTCATTAGCAAACTAGCTGGGTGATGGTAGCTAAATTATCTCAATATTGTGAGCTTTCATGATCTCATCTCTAAAGTACAGGCAATTATTCCTATCTCGTGCCATTTGAAAATTTATACATAAAATTATCCAGTATTCCTATTGCCATACAGAAAGTATGCAATACAAGTTTCAGTGTGAAAATGTCAGAGAACATACAGCTACATTTAATCATTTTGTCCATGTTAATATATGGCGAGAAGACTAATCAGGTCTCTCCATCTCTCAGGTAACATTCATGTTTTTCATGTCACATATCTCTAAGAAGAAAACAGCCATTTAAGGGCAAAGGTCATAATTTATCATTTATGTGTGTTCTCGTAATGGCTAATACTTCATTGTGAAAACAGTGTATTTTGATTTATATTGACAGACGACTTCTGGAGCATCCTTCTGGGCTAAAGTTATGTTACATATCCTGACCAGATGGGAAAGAAGGATTAAATTTGGGAAACTGTGAGAAAAGATCACTGACTGGTGGTACCCTCAGGCCTCCCTAGGACCATGCAGCTCATATCAGGCTCTACAGTAGCAAGAAGACATCTTGCAATGCACTGGACTTCATAGAAATCTTGTGATGCTCGCCGTGAAGACAGTCACGGTTGCCGACACACGGTCTTAATAACGTTGCACTGAGTGTCTCTGGGCACTGCTTTGGCAAAAAGGGCTTCTCTATTGGCATCAGGGGGTATCATGTAGATGGCTTTCTTTTTAGAACCAATACAAGAAATCCATTCTGGTGAAGGTTATTAAAAAAAAATGCTTCAAATCATCCTCAGAATTTTAATAACCTTTGTTAGAATGAGGCAATGTATTTGGTTTTTGATTATCAGATAAGCTTGAAAAATCATTTTTTCCCTTTCTGACTTAATAAATGACCTTCAAAAGGCAGTTTGGCAAATTACCATGATGCTAGGCCATTACAGAAAGATGAGGTAGGAGCACTCATGGCTGTGTATTTACCAAATCAAAAAATGATGCAAGTTGTCCTACATGTACAGTGACTAAATTTACTGAAAAACCATCCCTCAACAAATGCTAAATTGCTCTCTGGATGTTTGAAGACTGTAAATAGCCTACCCGGCGTTTATGTAAGTGACTGGGACTGGCAAGGAACAAAAGCTTCCCATCATTTCAATAAATCACCATTAGAACAGCAAGCAAAAGAAAATTAAATATGTGTTTAAGATGACCATATAATCAATATCCAGAAATTCAATTATCACTGTTACTTAACAGTTTAAAACTGATTTAATTTTTAAAATTTAGAATGGTTAGATTTTTAAATGTCAAATCACTGACAAAAGATGTTTTCAACTCTAACTGTGGTAAATTCTCTGTGTGCTATGCAAAATGAAGAGCAAATAGTGTAATTGTGTCCAGGGGTGGTTTGAGAGGATGACAATGTAAGATTGAAGAAGACAGAAAGCTTGGCACTGTCTCCCACTGTACATAACTCTTCCCCTTGCCAAACGGAGATTTATCATTACACAGAGAGAACCTCTTTCAGAAAAAAAAAATAATAAAATAAGCCTCCATTTGAATTTATCTGTAAACTACTTTTGCTACATAGAAAATGTTTAATCTTATTTGTATATTTAGTCATCACCATTCACATATAGTTTTGATTCTAATCTGACCATAAACTTTACAAACCGAACTTCTGTGCTGATTAAAAGTAACGACAGTGTGTTTATTAAAGTCAGCAAATCAGTGATTCAAAAAGACACCTTACTAAAGGGTCAGGATTTTATATTAAGAAAGAATGTCTGAAAGTATGGAAGAAATGCTACTCCTTGGGTAAAGACATTCTATTGCTGTGAAAATCAGACATTAATAATTCATTTTCCATAGAATCTGCACTTCTGGCTCTTGGAAAGGCATAATAGTTTGAAAGGCCTACTAGGGTAAGAAGGAGCATAATGTGCCTATCTGAGGCACTTTCAAGTGAACTGACCCCTCTGTATCAGGGTGCAGAAAGCAACCCTTGAAACATGGTACAAAATTTCCTCTTATTTAAAATCATTCTGAATTAATGTTGTCTATAACCTCCAACTTTGGAAGAGCCCATATGAAATTAATAAAATAAATCAGACCTAGAGAAGGGTTTGAAGAGTATACTTCAGGGACTGTAGAAAAGAAAAAGAGGAAGACTTTCCAGGTGTTCCACCTATTTGTTCCAATTATTCAATCTTCAAAGACATAAATTAATTATTATGATAGGCACAAGGGCCCAAAGATGAATTAGACCTAGTCCCTGGCCTGGCAGAGCTCACCATCTGGTATAAGGGACAATCTACCAGAGTAAGAGTTCATTATGTCTAGTAGTCTAAGGATGGAGATATATGCAGGGTATTATTTGAAGGAAGTTATTCTGATTTGTCCAGGCCAGGAAAAGATAACATCTGAGCTGAGTCTAGGGCAATGACTAGGAATTCATCAGGACATGTTGGTGTGTTCTGGAAGAAGATTGGCATTCAAAATGATGGTCCATGAAAAGACTACTTAAGCAAAAACACTGAAAGAAAAGGTAGTGTGATATATTGAGGAAACTAAAAGTGCTCAGATGGTATAAGATGTCAGGTAAGGGGTGAATAGAGTGTTAAGCAAGAGGCAGATGTTGGAGAATTTTATATGTCATGTTAAGGAGCTGGGATTCTATCCTTTAGGAATGGGAAACCACTGAATATAGGCAGGTGAGTGATGCACTTCCAGCAAAGTAGTGGCAAAAAATAAGATACCATGTTTGTCGAGATATACCATTAATATATCAAAATACAGTTCATATTTCAGTAATCCTCAGCTTCTCTTGTTGACAACACTTGTTACAGAACAATATTTATGGAATAAATTTTGCCTAACACTTATTCTATGCATGCAAATCTGTAGAGGAAAACAAATGAAGCAGTTAAGCAAAAATTAAGATAATATATAATTATATACATAATTTTTAAAAATTCTACTGTTAGTAAATGTGACTGGTGTTCCAAAAAAGGAGTTGAGATATCAGAGCCATTGGTAAAAATCTCTACCCTGGAATTTAAATTGAACTCTTACACATATGCAGAAACCTATACATCTCTCCATTTCTGTTAGAGAATGTGATACCCACAAATTACTCTATTTGCTCCCCTAACGTTTCTCAGCCCCCTTGCCATTAAGGAAGGCCGTGTGACTAGTTCTGCCAAGGAGGATAAGGAGACAGTGATACAGGTCACTTTCTGGCTCAGGCAGTGAAAAGTTTTTTGGGGATTCCTAAGTTCATTTTTGCCCTGCCATAGAGTCTGAGAATATTTCAGGAGGTTGAGCCTCCATGGGTTTGTGAGTAACTGCAAGGAGCAGAGCCCCTCACCCTGATATCATCAAACAAACTTATGTTTACCATCAGTCAAAATAAGCTTAGTCTGTCCAAATGGTTACCCAATTCCTTCTTATTCCTTCCCCTACTATTTTATGCCTTGCCTAGTTTAGACCTCTAGAGGGATCTACTGTTGTTGTTTTTTTTCTGCATAACAATTATAACAAAATAGGAGACATAAAATAAAAACAACAGCAAAAAGGCAAAGACAAAAATGCCATAATTGAACTAAACTTTAGAAGAACATTAAAGAAAATATATCAGAATTCTAGCAGTAGTTCTATCTGGGAAGGACTTGGGTGATTGTTTTGTCTTATTTTAATGGGTTTTCCAATTTTTCTAAAATAAGCCTGCATTATTTTTATAATAAAAAAATAAACCCTTTTAAAATTAAGTTAAAAAAAAGGATTTGGAATGTTGCCAGAAATTGCTTCCCATGAGTACCACCCATAAGTAAAGTAGTAAAAAGCAGATGAGAGTCATCTGATTTTCTTAGACTCTAAACATACGTGTGGATTCTTATTTTCAAGGCTATCCCAATACATACAATTCTTTTCTCCTCTATTCTTTAAAGAACATGATCCAATACAATATTATAATATCGTTATAATTATTTTATAGTTTAAAATAAAAATATTCAGGCTATTTCTTAGAACTAAGGTTTACTTAGGTACTGTGCTGCCCAAATGGTGTTTGAATGTACTGACAAGTAAAACATTAGTGTGGTTCACTTATTTGGTTCATTTTGCTTTTATCCAGTAAATTTTCCATATGTGGCATTCAAAAACATTCCCATAAAACCTTATATTTGATTAGAATGCTTTGATATTTAAATTGTTTGCTGCTCTCTAGAAGCTAATATTCAAGGAAAAATATCTATTACATCTACTATTTTTGCCTACAGATTTAGCATTTGAACATATTCGTTGAACATTTAAATGGCTTTATTTTACTAAGTTTTGCAGATACGATGAAAATATTGTGGAAAAATTAAATTAGTATACAAGGTTTTATGATGGAAAGTTGATTGCTTACCTGTTAAGATTTTCTAATTAGATCTTTTGCAATTTAATTCCCCATAACTTAAACTTTCAGATTTCAGTTTGAATTAATGGCTTACTAAAACCGAAGACAACTTAGATAGAGAAAAATTTTTAACGTGTTTAAGATCTCAAGGATCTGGAGTTGATCAAAGTAACAGTATCTCTGCTGAAAGTGCCAAGGATATTTATAGGCAACATGATGTGCATAATATTTTAAGTATAACTTTGATACACATTCTTTCTATTCTTCAATTTCAAAAGTTACCTAGAACTTCAAATGTTTAAGACCGTGATTCTCAAAACTGACAAGAGTGGGAACCAGCCTATAATCTACAAATAAAGCAACACTTTGCCCAGTGCTCTGATTCTTTTTCACAGTATTTCATCATTTTTCCCCAGTAACATTAAAGCAGGACATGTGGTGTTTGTGTTTACTAAAATAGAGCATGTGTTTCAAAAGAAATTGTGAAACCCTGCTTTATATTCTCAAATAAAATTCTACCTTATAATAAGTCAATGAGATCGAGTAACATCCTAGTGCAAGATATCTCTACTAGAAATCTGAAAGTCTGAAAAGTGTAAGTAAATTTGTAGGGTCATGGAGAATCTAGGCTAGACCCATTATCGTAATGTTTCAGAAACAAACACCATCTACCAGGGTTGTCATTGTTGCCTGGTTATTGTTGATTGTCTCCTTCAGATTATCACTGTTACCAAAAAAAGTCTATGTTAAAAAAATATCAAAACCTCTCTATTTTCTCTATTTTAAATGATTTCATAGAGGAACATGCACAGCCCACTGCATTCCTAGTGAAAGCCCTCAATTATACCATCACTCAACATTTTATCAGATCTCTGTTGTGGATTAGACACATTAAGTCGGAGAGGAGCAAAGGAGAAAGGACTCAGCCACAGAATCAATCTTAAATCTCTATTGTCTTCTCCTTCCATCTACTCCTTCACAGATCATGAGCTCAGGAGTCCTCCTTTCTCCATTTATTATCTATATGACTCTAGTAAGTCACTTGACCTCTCTGAACCTTGTAAAATTGTGGTAACAGTATCTATGTCATATTCCTATTTGTGAATTAAAATGAGATAATACAAATAAATTGTTTAGAACAGTGCTTACACATATAAGCACTCAATTAATGTTTGCTACTGTCATCATTAGTAGTAGTAGTAATTTTAATGTCATCAAGACAGATGCTTCCTTGTTTCCATTAGTCATTTCATGATAGCTTTCATTCTTCCATCTCTTATTGTGTCCTTAAGCATGTGCTATGTAAGTTTCTGTATCAATTTCGGAGTCATGAAGATCAGTAAGACACACTGAGGGCCCTACATAGCCTATACTCCTTCAACCACTTCACCAATTTTCTCATAAGGAGACATCATTTCATCGATTAGTTGTTCTTCTATCCTTCTGTCTCTCCAAATCAGTTATGGATTAGTTTTACTATCCACTTTGATCCTTTGGAAGGAAGCACCACAGACAAGCACTGTGGATGGCGCCCTTAGAGAATTATGGTTTCCAGCTGCCTATAAGTTATCAGCATCTATTTCAAAGATTTACCACTTCACATAAGGTACCTTCCATACTCCTGCCCCTGCACCCTCAGCAAATGGTCCTGCCTATTTCGTGGAAGAAATCATGGAGAACATGAGATCAAACTCTGCCCATCCTTTCCAAACAAATAACCAATTACCTGTGTCTACCCACATCTTTGCTCCTTTCCTACTGTCTTGGAAATAGAGAACACCTCCCCACCAAACCCAGTATCATTATCTGAGTTTCAGAGGTCAGCCTTTCCCATCTCCTCCTAGACCTCATGGAAAAAATACTACTTTTTTTTCTTTCTCATATCTTTAAATTGTCTGATACTTTTAAACTCCATTTCCTATTTCCCCCTCAAGATTCATTCTCCCAAATACTAGTCTAACTTGCTTCTTCCATTTATACCCAAGATACTTGATGGAAGTTTCAGATTTGCCCTGCCTTTCATATTCAATCAATCCTCTGCAGTCTGGCTTTATATCATACCGCTTGCCCTGAAACTTCCCTTCTAATCACTATCTTCAGTGGGGTGGAGATGGGAGGTCAGTCCTTAACATTTGCTACTTCCGACGACTTTTATCCTCAACTCCTTCCATTTGTAAAACATTGCTCATTGCTGGTTTCTCTACCCTGTCACTTTCACAGCTGCATCTCACTTACCTCTTGGCTCCTGAAACCTATGCTTTCTGGGTTCCTCAGTCTCCTTTTTGCATTTCACAAACTCTCCCAATACACTCTTTGCCCACCGTGCACTTCCCACGTTCACTGCTTTGTTATCCATCTGCCGAGTTGAGCACATCAAGGCCACCATCCCTCACACACATTACGATGCCACATTTGAAAGTGAACTCTGGTCAGTTTTCAGTAAAATAAGGCAGCTTGTAGCATATGCCTGGGTAGGTCACCTTATTAGAAAAGAAATGTATAGCTGATTCCACTTGCCTGAAATGTACACTCTACTTATAGGCTTCTGCTAAAGACTTGAAGGGAAACTAATAGCATAAAGAGAGTAGAGGACAAAAAAGGCATTTCCTTTAAGTAAATATGTAAGGTAAGATTTGATCACACATAAGCATTCAGAGTTCACTGATTTCAAGGCTCCAAATAAATGGCTAATTTCTCTTGGCAAAAGAAATTGAATTATTAAATTATCATACTGGTGTTGGGCATTTGTACTGGAAGGGAAAAGAAACCGTCTATTTATTTTCCCCCTCAAGGCCATATTATATTTGAATGTTTCCTGCTTAATAGCTGCACCTGCTGGTAAGGACAAAAGATGCACTATAACTTGATTTTGTAAATAACTTACTGCAATAGGCCAAGACTTTGTGTCGTACCTAATGGGCATGTTGCCTCCTTCTCCTTTGACTGTGTTCCTTTTTATATCATTTAAAAACAAAGGCTTGTACTGTTGTGTGTACTAGCTTAAATCTGTTTTTGTTGCTGCTGGAAATTATTTCTGTTGTCATCTCAACCATTGTCAGCCAACTGTTGGTAAGGTTTGTTTTCAGAATTTAGGGTGAGTTTGCTAAGTGAAGCTGTCAACCTGCTCAAATACACAGTCAACTCTATTATTTGCAGTGTTAAAGAAATGTAGTCATTCCTTTAACAAAGTTTGTCCAGGAACAAAACGAACACAGTTTTAGAAATGAATAAAAAAGAAGAAGATAACAGGAGAGGAAGAAAAGGGGAGTATGTCAGAGGGGGAGACGAACCATGAGAGATGATGGACTCTGAAAAACAAACTGAGGGTTCTAGAGGGGAGGGGGGTAGGGGGATGGGTTAGCCTGGTGATGGGTATTGAGGAGGGCACATTCTGCATGGAGCACTGGGTGTTATGAACAAACAATGAATCATGGAACACTGCACCAAAAACTAATGATGTAATATATGGTGATTAACATAACAATAAAAAAATTAAAAAAAAAGAAATGAATAAAAAAGAAACAGGAATAATTTGTGGTCAACCTAATTTTAGGTAAATTTTAAATACATCATCTCAGGAATACAATTTAAAGCAATTCTTTGATATAGGACATGAGAGGAATCCAAGATAGAAAAATTGGGGAAATAATACTTAGAAAATATGAATGATGCATCACATTTGTTCTTTTAAAAATTTCCTTAAATCGCTAATAGAGTTGGGACCCAGAGCCTTGTTGTTACCTTAAGTGCTCAGTTTGGAGACCTGCAGAATCATGTGGCTAATCAGACCTATGAAGAAAGGGTCCTTACCATTCTGAAATGATAAAATACCATTAATTTTGCATTAGTATTCTCAAGTGAATGCTGCATTCTTTTATTCCTCATGTTCATATTTAAAACCATTATAATAATTGTTTATATGTAATTTATTTTTCTGTTTCAAAAAGTGACAAACGCTGGCTCTAAACAAAGAAAAATGGATTGTGAAAGCTAAATTCACCTCTCTTTTCTATTGCTTTTAAATTCATCCCTTAAGGAGGGGCTGAGGGAATTGATAGAATCCGTGTATGGAAAATTGGCTAGAGGATGAAGGCCATGTCACCATGATCTGGATAAAACGTAGTTACCGTCCTGCTGGCAAGCATACATCCCAGGTTCCTACCATCCACTTAGTGAGATCTTACTCTTCATGCCACACACAGCCATGCACGCTCACGGGCATGTCATACATGTAGATATGTATATAGAGGGAAGAACAAATCTTAGGAACCATTGCTGTAAAACTCAGTCTTTGACTTTTGCTCACTTCCTAATAATTCATTTTCACTATTATTGTTAAATCTAAATGATATCATCATGATTTCATGGGGCCTAGGCACCTTTGTCTTCACATGACCCTTCCTCCATAAAACAAAATATTAAGTTATATTTTACACCTGCATGAGGATAAAGACAAACATATTAATATGATATAATAAAACATTTTTGAGCTAAAAGTGTCTTTTTCCTTCTGGTAAAAAAATAATAATAAATAATAAATAAATAAATAAAACATGTTGGTATCTAAGAGTATCGTGAGCCCCAGGCATTACGCCTACTCTGTCTAATGGATAAGGTAGATAGCACTAGATACCTATGAACTCAATGCTTATTGACCACCAAATCTATCGCTCTTACCTTGACCACTCACTCAAGCCCCTGGATTGAGAACCACCAATAGAAACTTTCTATTTATTCATGTTACTATTACCTTAGATTCAAAACCAAATTCATAATTATCCCAAAATTAGATCCTCCTCTAAGTTGTGTATTTTCATCATTGGTCTCATCTTTTCCCATTCCTTCAGAAATAGGAATTCAGGAGTACTCCTGACTCTGCTTTTCTTCATATCTTACACTGAGCATTCAATTTGAATGAGCTATCTTTTTTGCTTTCTGCGTACAATCCCCACCATCACCCTTCACAAGGGATTCATCACTTCCGATATGAGCCTCAGCACAGGATTTTCTAAAGGGTCTTCTGACCTCTTTCCTATCATAGTTATTCTGCACATTAATGTATTAATTTCCCTAAAATATGTGTCATGGGATCTTTGTTGTTTGCAAAAATCTTGAGTGTAAATAATATAAAAACTAAATATTTCTAATTTATGACCCTATTTCCTAATTTAGAACCTGATATCATCAACTTATTTCTCTCAATGCCCCGGATGAACTCTTCGTTGGACTGTGGTATGCTCCTTGCCACCCCCCACACAAATTATGCTTGGCCCCATCTTGTCTCCTTATGTTGAGCTGTTCTCTCCTTTCATTCACCACCAAAAACTCCACAGTTTTGGATCCAGATTTAGTTCTGTACCCACCAGAAGGAAATTCCAAGTATGCCATTTAATAAGATCCCATCCTTCTCTAACTCCTAGCACATTTTCAAGGTATAGTATTACTACTTACATTAGCCTCTTATGTAAACATCTACTCACTTCCTTAGTGTCATATCCATCCCTTGTTTCTCTTATACATGTGTCTTATATATATGTGTTTCTACAGTGCTTAGAATGGTACTAGTTATAATGACAGGAATGTAATATTTAGTAGTACCTTGATTAATAAAGACATTTTAATTGAATTTTTTAAACAGTGATTGTCCAAAATATTTGTAGGCTATAAAATTACCATGATAAGTAAAATAGAAATCATACTGCTAGCATTTTTAAAAATGAATATCCTATAAATGTAAAGAGTTTTTTAAAAAATCATCTGGAGTGACTGTGTGGTAATATATAATAAGGGCAGAATTTATCAGTCATGATTGATAGAAATCCAACTCAAACTATTTTAATAAATAAAAAATCTGTTGCCTCACATTTAACCTTACCACAAATATTTACTGAGCAGCTCTGATATGCCAGCCCATTGTTTATTGTGCTGGGAACATGGAGACGAATAAGAAGTCCTCTTCACGGGAGTAAGTCAGAGGGGTCGATGAACCATGAGAGACGATGGACTCTGAAAAACAAACAGGGTTCTAGAGGGGAGAGGGTGGGGGGATGGGTTAGCCTGGTGATGGGTATTAAAGAGGGCACATTCTGCGTGGAGCACTGGGTGTTATGCACAAACAATGAATCATGGAACACTACATCAAAAACTAATGATGTAATGTATGGTGATTAACGTAACAATCAAAAATGAAAAAAAAAAAAGAAGTCCTCTTCACTCACACTCACAGAGTTTACACTTTAGTGGAAGAAGACACACAATGCCAAACACTGCTAAGTTCTGTGAAGGAACTGTGAAGGAAAATAGACTGAGGTCATAAATCATAAATGGGAAGTATAGGAATTCATTTAGACTTAATGATATTGTAAGTCATCTCTGTGTAGACAACTCAAATGATGTCTAAATGACAAAAAGGCAGTGGGCAGAGGAAAACTATAGGAAAATCTGAGGAAAGGAAAGTACTGATGGAGAGAAATAGAAGTGCAAAGTCCCTGAGGGAGGAAGAAGCTTGACATGATAGAGAATCAGAAAAATCAGACTGTACTGAGATCATGTGTCTATTCTTGGATCTTGTTTTGTGGATTGGGATATTCTTATTGGCCACCAAGTGCCATGTGTCAGCTGCTGTGAGAGGGAACTAGGGTTCTTGATTAATAGCAGTGAGGAGAGTATTTCCTTTCAGGAAAGAAGGCAAGAGAAGCAAAAGAACAAACGCCCCTACACATTTTTTTTCACAAACAATCCAATAAGAACCAGTGAACTCTGGGTTCAGGATTACAAATGTAAAATAAGAAATTCAAATTCTTAAATCTTTATTTACAGCCCTATGTTTCATTCAAACTTCCGTAAAGATTTGAAAATTATTCCTCATGACAATTTGTTAACTAGTCACTTTCTTAGTAGTCCCATTGTCTTTCCAGAAGAATATGTTAAAAGTTTTATGACTTCTTTTTGATTCCAGTTCTATGTAGTATATTACACTGGAGGAACTGTAGTAGTCACCGCTTATCTGTGGCAGAATATGTTCTAAGACCCCCAGGGGATGCCTGAAACCATGGATAGTACCAAACCCTATATACACTGTTGTTTTCCTTATACATATATACCTATGACAAAGTTTAATTTGTAAAGTAGGCACAGTAAAAGATTAACAAAATAACTGTTAGTAAAACAGAACAATTATAACAATATAGCATAAGAAAAGTTATATGAATGCAGTCTCTCTCTCAAAATATCTTATTGTACTGTACTCACCTTCTTTTTCTTGTAATGATGTGAGATGATAAAATGCCAGCATCACGAGATGCAGTGAGGTGAATGATACAGACTTTGTGACGTAGTGTTAGGCTACTACTAACCTGATGATGATACACCAGAAGGAAGATCATTTACTCCGGGTCATGGTTGACTGGGGGTAACTGAAACTCTGGAAAGCAATACCATGAATAAGGGGTTCTGCAGTGTTTGTATTCTCATCTTGGAGTTTTCCTGTGCATAGAAAGATGATGTGCAAATTCCTCTGTTACTGAGGCAGCTTAGTACAGTGGGCAAGAGGTCAAGCTGTAGAGGTAGACATTGTGTCTTGGTTCTGCCCCTCAGTATCTGTGGGACCTTGCGCCTCTCTGTGCCTTAGTCCTCTCATCCTTAAATAGGGGAAATAAGAATACTTACAATGTTTCGTGTGAGGATTAGAATAATATATATGGAAAACTTAGTGAAGATTCAATAAAGAACATAGTAAAGATTCAATAAATGTTGATTGCTATTATAATTATTACTGATTTGAAAAATCACTAGAAAATGCAAAGCTTCATATAAAATGCAAATCCCCAAAGAAACACTATAAAAATATGGTATTCTTTTGAGATGATTAATATTACAGTGTCCTGATGTTTTTGTACTTTTTATAAACCAATAAAAACAGATTAAGCTCCAACACAATATCCAAAATCATTGTGGTAAAAATAAAATACAGAATAATATTTAGCTGGTTTAAAGCACATACAAACAATTGCAACTGAAGATCAAAACTAAAGTATGAATGGGAAGTTTAATATTACATGTGGTATTACACACAGTAATTTAGAAAAAGGATCTTAAGCTTTTAAACCAAAATGAAGAAACACACACACAGAAGGACAGAATGTGAATGGCACTTTGTATTGATAGTATAAAAGGAGAGAAGTTAAAAATGTGTTACGATGCAATGAAATGTATTCTATTAGAAAAATGTAAGTTGTCAATTCTACCATTACACCGGGTGGTTTGGTCTCTTTTATGAGTTTATTGGATTTCTTTTTATCTAAAAACAGATAACATTTTAAGACTAAGTGTGACACACCAATAATGCCTTGACTGTATTCTTTCAGTACACTCTGTTAAAATATTTAACCAGTATTAGCCCAATAAAAGAGAGAATCTCATAATTTACTAATCAAATTTCTTTCCTTAGAAAGCTTTAGGGGCTCCTGGGTGGCTCAGTCTGTTAAGCATCTGACTCTTAATTTCAGCTCAGATCATGATCTCAGGGTCTTGAGATGGAGCTCTGCATCAGGCTCCATACTGGGAAGGAGCCTGCTTAAGATTCTCTCTACCTCTCCCCTTCTACCCTAATCCCACTCAAGCTTTCTCTGTCCCTAAAAAAAAAGAGAGAAAAGAAAGAAAGCAAGCTTCAATATAAATGCTTATAGCGTTTGACTTATTCTTGTGAGAACATCATTTCTCAGATTCTTTAGCTGAGTCATTCATTCATTTGTTCCTCTACAGCCTTAAAACATATCAGTTAATTTGATAGACAATAGATCTTGAAAGAATAAATAAGGAAAGGAATGTATGGAGGGAATAAAAATAATTTTAAAACAGTAAGATCACTGGCTACTTCTTATTCTGATTGTTATACAAAAAAAGAGAAGAGTGAAGAGGAAATGAATATTAAGGGCTTACTATGTCACCTTCTTTAGGGATATATTGTATCATGTTTCATCTCCTGTCTAGCTTGTCAAGTTGGTGTCACTACCCCCATTTTCAGATGAGAAAATTGAGGCTTAGACAAAACTCATGCCAAAGCCCACAGCTAATTCATGGTTGAGCCACTATTCACATCTGAATCTGGGGAAAACAAAACTCGTTTCTGTAATACCACATTGTGCTGTTTCCTTGTAATTAGTGATATTGTGTGTTAATGTCACTATTTTCCCATCAATCTTCACTTTCAACATCCTTTACAATATATGAGACTAAGTGCATGTGTAAAATTATTCTTGTCTGTGCATTATGCATTTTAATACTTATAACCCAGACTACTAGAGAAATAAGTCTTTTGTACCAGTAAAAATTATCTCTGACCCTTTTTTTATGTCAAATTTCATTTTTTAGTATTTCCTTCTTATACCCTATTATCCCTCCCTCAACTCCTCTTTTCCAACTGAATAAATAAATAATAAACAAACGAAAAAAATCAGGTTTACAGTAATGTCTAGGATCCTTGACTTTTTACTAATATTGACAAGGCACAGAATTGAACTTTAAATTTGTGTTTCCAAATAAACATCTAGTTATAAGGACTACATTGAAGGGAAACTAATGAAATTCCAAGGTGCTCTGGGGTGGCTGTTTTATTCTGATCGGTGGTAGATTGCACTATTGACCAAATGTCAGACACACAGCGATACAATGATTGAATAAAAGTGTATACATAATCGGAGCAGAGAACTTTGCCAGGACCAGCTTTGTTGCCTTTCTCATAATACTAAGGGAAATTCTCTTTTTTTTTTTCCCTCCTCTCTGAGTGCAAATAAATTTATTTTTCCTTCTGGGCCCCCTCCTTTTATTGGTGCCCCCAGATAAAATAATGCAAGATGCCTTAGCCAGAGACGCTGATGAAATATTTTCAGCCTAGATATTAATCTGTTATCAGTTCTGTAGGTGTGAAATGTGATGAAGATGACAGAGAATCATGCTCTGCAGGCCTCAAGTAATTTGCACCAAAGATATTTAGATCTATCTTTGGACACTGCAGATCAGTTATTATGGGAGGGGAAAAGCCCTTGGGGAGTCTACCTTGAAACATATTTCAAATGCCAGGGGAGTTGCATGAAAATTGGGTAATGAATGAAACTCTGATTGCAGAAAAATCACTTTGGAATGTGCCTGCCGCCGCGCTGTGCCACTCTGTGTAAACCTTCAATGCTTAACAACACGGACTGAGTAGTGTGGCTTCTATGATGCATTCTGATCCACTTTCTATCTTTACTCTTCTCGCACCATTCAGTTGGGGATGAATAAATATTTGTCATACAACCTGATGGTTATATTTTTTCCTTTAATTGAAAAAATGGCCGTGCTGTATTCATAATATATGAGAGCCTGTAGACAGCTTATGATAAGTTCACCAAAGAAATTTTATCTTCTTTATCCCTCTACCTCTGCATAAATCAAACATTGTTTCTTAAACCCCAGATAGTATTTCTGAAGGCCTATAAACTAAACTAAACCAACTTTAGACCAGACTGGGCCTCTCGTTCCTAATAATCAAAATGGGATCAAGAGACATTATAAATACTTTTTTCTGGAAAACTTATCTGAAATAGCCAGAAGTGGTTTACAGTGGTAATCTGCCTGGTGGAAATGGCGGTGTACTCACTCCTACTTTTAGGAATTTAGCTTGAGACAAAGAACCCATGGTTGTTTATGTCATGGAGGCCTTTACCATGAATGTAAATATGGGATCGGAAATCCTAATGTAACTATGCAGAGATGTCACATTAATTTAAGTTATGGATAGAAGTCTGTCTATATAAACTCAGCAAATTCTGATGTTGAGTGCAGTTGAAAATATGTTTAATAATGGAAAATAGAAATATTTATGTCTACAAAGTTTAGGAACTGTCTCTTTTTTGAAGTCTGCCCCTGAGTGAAATTGATCATTGTACTCCATTTAAATATGCACCTGTTTTTCTCACAAGCTCTAGAAGAATTTCTTTAAATATTTATTTATGTGACTATTTCTGTTTTTTTAGAGTGTAACCTCTACAGGGACAGAAAGTGTGTCCTCACCAGAGTGTGGCACATAATAAATGCCTAACAAGTGTTTGTAGAATGAACACATTAATGAAGGGAAGAAAGAACGTATGAGTTAAGGCAGGTGGGGTTATGGGTAGGAAAATCACCAATAACGGGGAAAATATGGCTTTTGGAGTCAGTGGGGAGGGGCAGAGCTTTTTCTCATGTATGGCAAAATGAGAAAGTGGCAAAAGGACTAAATGAGAAAAGGAAGAAAACAAGGGAGACCTCCTAAAATGATTTTCATCCATTGTGAAATCAAAAAGTGGAATAAAAACTGCCCAAAGTAGAAATACTGTATTCTTTCTACCCGCACCAGATGGGTACCTACCAGGTGACATCAGAACTAAAGAACTTTACTCTAGGCTTTGGGGGTATATGAGCCAGTTGGATTCTAGAAAAGCAGATTTCATAATGAAAGCCACTTCTGACCCTGGAAGTTCTGATTCAAGTCACTTCACTCCAATTTCCAAAATGGTGCACAGTCGGCTTCCAGTTATACCGGTGGCACCAATACTTTCCAGGCTTATTTCAAAGTAGTTAAGTTTGGCTTTACCTTACCCAAAATATCTTTCCCAGTTAGACCTCGTATGTCTCAGAATACCTCATGCATATCAAAGTCATCGTGTACCTCAGTGGAACCACCTCAGCCCCACAGTAAATTTTCAGATTCCTCGGAAAAAGAAAGCTCATTACTAAGTGACACATTTTAAAAATAGAAGTTTGACACCACTAGCATACGTTCTGCCCTTCTCTTTTCTCTCTTTGTTTCTCTGCTCTCAACCATTTCAGGTGTGTAAAATTGAGTAAGGACCTCTGTCTTGTGAGTGGGCCCTTCCAAAATGCACCACTGTCTGGAAGTGAGTGCATAAGTACTTTGATACCAGAAAGAAACATTCTGATCATGAACACACAAGCAATGCTTAGAGAAACATTAGTGTTTATGTTTAGTCCCCCTATAGAATCAGTCTTAAATAGGCCATCCAGAAATTCATTTTATATCCAGGTTCCCTTATTCCTTTAACCACATTAGCTCTTGCTCCTGGATCCCTTTCAAATCCTAGCAGGAACCCACAGGGACCAGATGATATCACTCCTGGATCTCACTTGGTAGGCAAAGACAGACCCTTCCTTACCTCAAGAATAATAGTAGGTTTGGGTCTTCCACATGGTTCAAAATGTAGCATCTGTGAAAAATAAAACTAGGTTTTGCTACTATAGCATAGTGTACAGTATGTCATAATAAAAATGTGACATAATATTATACCAAAAGATGATTTTCCCACCAGAGGTGAAGAAGAGAAGGAATGAAGGAAGTAAGGGTTGGTCAGTGAGATTTTAAATTTTGTTTTTAGGAGAAAAACAATGTTTTATAATTCAGAATTCCAGAGTAGAGGTGGGAGAAGCTAGAAGGTTTAAATTCCCAGAGGGGAGGATCTAATGTGGTTATGTGCTATAAAGGCACACAAATGGGACTTTAAGAAAATGTTTTATATAAATGAGAATGAAAATGACTACAGAGGAGACCAGCTTAATTGGTTCTTGCAAAAGAGATAGAGTAGGAAATGGAGAAAGCCTGAAATATAGAGAAGACTGAAAACTAGTTTCCTGGAGTCTCACCTGAGGAGAAAAAAGTGAATTTTTCCAAAGTAGATATCTCTCTAAGAAAAAAAAAAAAGAAAAGTAAGCAAAATTGAATTTCCCATGGACTTAGGAAAATAGGGCTTAGAATGCATTCTTTGGTTAGGAAATTCATTTGTTTGCTTAATTTGTTATTAATTTTTAGTAGGAAGCCCTCACCATTAATGGCTCACAAAGTGACCACTGAATGCAAGTGAACCGTGGAGTAGTGCGGGAAACATTGCACTGGAATCAGAAGACCAAAAACAGGTCCCAGATCCATCACTGAAATTGCTGTGTCCTTGGGCAGTTTACTTCATCTTTGAAGTATCAGTTCCTTTATCTGGCGCCTGGCTGGCTCCATTGGTAGAACATGTGATCCTTGATCTTGGCGTGGTGAGTTCAAGCCCTATGCTGGGTGAAAACTTGCTTTAAGAAAAATAAATAAAGACATACATTAAACCTAACTTTGTAGGATTTATGAAGTTCAAATAAGAAAATGGATATAAAATCACCAGGAAAATTATTACCTCATTTTAACATCATTCACCTGTTTTTTACGTTAATTTTTTTTTTTTTTTTGCTTTTGGGTTTTTTTTTCCTTCTAAGTAGATTATTTTTTTTCATACTTTTCTTAGGTACTATCACATCTTTTTTGAGAATGAAACTACTATACAACAGTTACAGAATGAAATGCTTAGACAAAATAGATTTAAGATTTTTAAATATTTTGTTATGTATGTTTGTCCTTGATAACTTACTTTATGACAAGATTCCTGACTTTATTCTGTTCTCCTAAAACAAACAGAAAGTCTAAATGACTAGCCAAGACCTTGAAAATTATGACCCCAACTAGGTGCAAGTTTTCATGTGCGTGTGTTGATTTAGTTTATCTACCAGTATGAATAATAAATCCAGTCATTAGGGCTTACCTCTTTTAAAAGCAGTTTTTAAACTTTTAAGTCCCTACTTAGATGATCTCTGAAAAATGCCTTCTACACTCTGAGGAAATAAAATGCAGAAATGTTCACATTCATGAGACAATAGCTTTGGCTTGAATGCTGTAAAATGAAATCTGCTCTTTCAGTTTTTCTTTCAAAGGAAAAATTGCATAAATAATACATTTGGGCCTTGCAATACCAAACAAGCACAATAGCTACTTTACAGCTTTCATCAGAATGAAGGCCATCTTTTTCATTTTATTACGGAACCATTAATACAATATCATCAACTCTGATTGGCTGTAAGGTTCCAGACTGGAGGCACCATGCCAGATGTCAATGGAGGTGCTAATATCACTGGAGTATGGGAAGGCACCAGCCCAGTGACTGGCGAGCCGGTCAAATCTGGAAAAAAGAAATAAAGAAATCTAAAACTTCAAATTTGGGGGCATGTGTCTTTCTCGGGAAGATTCAGGTAAGACCTACCTTCATAATGCCCCCCAAATTTACCTGAGACTCTCTTAAATAATGAATGAATAATAGAGGTTTTCACATATAAACTACTTTCTTCGTTCAGTTTTTGGGACGTCTGTTGATAGATTTCTATCCAAATTAGCCTTTTACCAGTCTATCAGAGGCACTAAAAAAGAAAAGAAAAAAAAAGAAAGAAAACCTAAACCAAAAAATGGGTAATATTTGATTAAGTCTATTTTTCTACTTATTTCAGTTCAAACAGGGAAGATTTGTTAGGGGGAGGAATAAAAATAATGTCAAAATTAGACTTTCTAATTATTCTTGGATTTAAATTATCCTTGCTATTGTGGTCTCTGTCCCGTGACAACAGATAATTGAGAGCTGGCTGTAATTGACATATTAGGGTTTTCTTTTACCTAAGGCAAATAGAAGGACACGGTTAAACATTAGGTTTACCCTCTAGGTAAAAAGAGCACATGGCAGATAGCCACAAAATAGGGGTTTAAAGGGATTTACTTACTTGGGATAAATACAGTGCTGTAGAAGGAATTTAAAGAAAATTCAAAGCAACCCATGGATAACAGCCTTGTGTTATATGGATTTAACACAACATGATTTAATTTTTTTATACAGAGGAATTAAGCAAGGTAGTAGAACCTGTGATTTCCTAACATTAATGTTGATGTTTAAAAGAAAATTTGTTTTTTTTCTCTTTTATGAAAGTAATTTCTAAAGGCCCTCTATATAATTAAATCTAATCTTCATTTTATCTTTGGGAAATAAAGATATTGTAGAATGTGTTAAGACATACTCCAGTTCATTGAGAAATGAATTAAAAACTGTCAGTCTACTCGACATTAACAAATATGCACTTTGAAACTTCACTACATTATAGTGTTGTATAGATATTGTGAGTAAGGATTCCCACCCCAGAATGTAGCTACATGATCCTGTGCAAGTCACTTAACCTGTCAGGGCCTCGGTTTTCTGTTCTATGAAATGGGAATGATTACAGAATGTATTCCATAGGGTTCTTGTGAGGTTTAAATGATCTAATACATGTAAAATACTCAGAGGAGTGCCTGGTATATAATAAATATTCAAAAAGTGTTAGTTAGTTTTGCTACCCAATGGCACTTCAAATGATAGCAGAGTGAGAGTAAATTAAGAAGTAAAAAACAGTTACCATTTTGTTGTTGTTGTCAGCATTAAGTCCTGGTAGGATTTGAGAAAATCCTATTTAGTTACAAATTACAGCTACTGAGATTGACTGAATTAGATTTGAAGAATTTAAAATATAGTCAGCATCAAATATTTGTGTTTGCTTTTTTAACAGGCAAATTAAAACATTGGCAATTGCCTTTTAATTTAATTTTTAATTCTTATCCCCTTGGAGACTACACATAAAATATTCATTTATCTTCAATTTCAGTTTGGTAATATATGCTTGGCAATTAAGAACTTGATGTACTGAGAGATAAATGTATTTAGGTTAAATCTTAGTGCTTTGTATAAAGCCTACTTTGCAGGAATTGTATTATACTTCTTACTCTTTGGAAAGAGATGAAGCAAACCCCTAATTTTTAGAGCTTTGGAAATGCCAATGTTTCCCTACCTCTTCAATAAAATAGCTGACATTAAGAACTCCACCTTAATTTTACTGTTCAAACACAAAATGCTAAGCACTTAGAAGGCTCACAGCTTACTCTTCATTCATTGCATTGATATCACTGATTTGGTCTGGATAATTCTAAGTCTCCAGAAGATTGGTCTTTGTTGTTGTGGGATACTGGTGATTAGGAATCGATAATAGATTTAGCATTTTCCAATATGGATGTCTTCCGTGAAAATCAGGCCAAGTTTTCCCACTTTCTGTTTTTCTCATTTACCTTCCCCCAAAAAAACCCAACCTCTTTATATAAAGATAGATGAATCTTTACCAATTCATACGCATATACAAATAAAAACATATGTATAACAGTAGAATGGCTTAAAACTAACATCTAAAAACAGTGTTGTGTTGTGTTAGGTTTATAAAATTGGCATTACCTATAATTTAACTATCAACTTTTTTCCCTTGTTATTACTTTTCTTTCATTATAGCTTCATTTGTTGCAATTATTATAAGTAATTAAATTATAGTATATTTGAATTGCCAAAAAACTAACATGGGAATTGGTAACATATCAGAGTAGAAGCCAAGAAATGTGATTTTACTCACGGCATGTGTTTTTTCTGAGAATCAGATGGCTCCTATGTTGTCAGTAGGTGGCTTTTCGAAATAATTTCAAGAGTTCAAGAATGCCAATGAGGGACACCTGGGTGGCTCAGTCGTTAAGCATCTGCCTTCTGCGCAGGTCATGATCCCAGGGCCCTGCTCAGAGGGAAGCCTGCTTCTCCCTCTCCCACTCCCCCTGCTTGTGTTCCTTCTCTTGCTGTCTCTCTGTCAGATAAATAAACAAAATCTTTAAAAAAAAAAAAGAATGCCAATGAAAGTTTACATTTCTTGGGCATAATTCTGCACAGGTTATCTAAAGCTTCAGTTCCTTTGTCTTTGGCTAGAAGTGTGCCAATTCAATGGGATCCTATTGGTTATCTTATGCTAACTAGAAATAGCAGTTGAAAACAATATTTATGACTCAAGAGTATGACTTGTTTTGTAGGAAAGGGGCAGTGGGAAATTAGAGACAATCAAAACAATAATTGTTTTGGTGTTAAAAAGTTTGAGAAGTCTGGAATAGGGTTCTAAGTTTTCTCCCAATTTTCTAAATCATTACAACCTATTGTTTGACTCTACCAGTCATACTTTCTTATCTTAATGTTATCAAGCTTACTTCTTTTAAAGAAAGTTTATAGCTCAAGTTAGACATATAAACAGAATTTACCTTCCCCAATATAGGCATTATTCTGTATCAGGATATAACACAAAGGTGTTTTGTGTATAAATTAATAATATTAATGTTCATGTGTAGCTCATGAAATTGAAGATGTATGCATACTTGAATATAAATTATCAAGTCTGTTGAAGATTTGGCTGAGAAGGCTATCATATAACTAACTTCATGTGTGCAGGTGCTCTGCACGGAATTAATGTAGAATTATTTCTTTTATCTTTATATAAAGCCTCCCTACTTGCAATTTCCATTATACCTATTATACTCAGATTTGTTTAATTCGTTTGATTAATATCCATATTTGTGTAATGGAAGTCATTTTTTAAAATCTTTGCCTTATCAGGGGCACTTGGTGGCTCAGTTGGTTAAACGACCAACTCTAGATTTCAGCTGGGATCATGATCACAGGGTTGTGAAATTGAGCCCTGCCTCAGGCTCCGTGCCGAACGTGGAGCCTGCTTAAGATTCTCTCTCTCCTTCTTGCTCTGCCCCTCCCTGACCTCACTCGAGCTCTCTCTCTCTCAAAAAAAAATTTTTTTTAATTATAAAAAAATCTTTGCATAATCAAGTATCCTAAGAAAATAAACCCTGGTAAAAAATATTTGTTAAGGTTATTGAAGTAACTGAAAATGGGGTGCAATCTAAATGACCAATGATAGTTTAAGAAAATTATTGGGCAGAATGTTTCACATCTATTCTATTAAAAAAAAGTGTTTACTGGGGCGCCTGGGTGGCTCAGTCGGTAAGCATCTGCCTTCGGCTCAGGTCATGATCCCGGGGTCCTAGGATCAAGCCCCGCATCAGGCTCTCTGCTCAGTGGGAAGCCTGCTTCTCCCTCTCCCACTCCCCCTGCTTGTGTTCCTGCTCTCGCTGTCTCTCTCTCTTTCTGTCAAATAAATAAAATCTTTAAAAAAAGGTGTTTACTTAAAAATGGGGTAATTTGGGGTGCCTGGGTGTCTCAGTCCGTTAAGCTTCTACCTTTGGTTCAGGTCATGATCCCAGGATCCTGGGATCAAGTCCTGCATCAGGCTTCTTGCTCAGCGGGGCACCTGCTCCTCCTTCTGCCTGCCGCTCCCCTGCTTGTGCACTCTCACTTGCTCACTCTCTCCCTCTCTCTCTCTCAAAATAAAGAAATAAAATCTATAAAAAAATGGGCAAATTCTTGGGACACCTGGGTGGCTGAGTAGGTTGAGCCTCCAACTCTTGGTTTCAGCTCAGGTCATGATTGCAGGGTCATGAGATTGAGCCCTGCATTGGGCTCTGTGCTCAGCAGGGAGTCGGCTTGAGATTCTCTCCTTCTCCCTTTGCCCCTCCTTGATCTCTCTCTGTCTCTCAAATAAATAAATAAATCTTTTAAAAAATGGTAAAATTGTTGTCATAACGTAATTGAAAAAGAAACTGCCAGGATGCCAGATTGTATACGTAATAGGAACACAATTATGTAAAAGAAAACAAACAAAAGTCATGAATTAGAAAAAAATACTGAAAAAAAAGACACTAAAATGTTAATGTTTCCTTCTTTTTCCCTGTGGTGAGCATATATTTCTTTCATAATCAAAATTATTACTTTATTTTTTAAAAACCTCATTTATTTTCAGAAGTCACTAAAATAATGTATTATTTGGTAGTTACATATTGCTAAGTATATATCTAGCATTATTTCTTATGTTTAATCTTCAACAACCCAACGACCTAATTTATTCTTATCATTTTATAGCTAAAGAAACTTAGGAGCAAAGAAGTTAAATAACTTGCCTCAACTTACACATTAGTAGGCTGTGCAACTGGGGTTTAAAACTAGGAAATATGGCTTTGGTCTGTGCTATACTATGATCAATTTGTACAGCTGAAAAGTTTTTATATCTTAATTTTTTGAATATTTAGGCATGACAAAAGTACAGATGGTATTACAGACACCATATACCTATCACTGAACACTCATAATTCATTGAAATCGTGCCAGAACATGTTTATTTGAATCAGTATTGACTCCTACAAGTATCTCAATGGGAATATGTCACTTTCAGTTGATAATGCCATTTTAATTTTTTAAAAATAACTACTGTTTACTAGGGTCTTAAAAAGACAGAGCAGGTAGCGGTCTAACAAAATGTGTATAAGATCTATATGAGGAAAATTTTGAACTCTGATAAAAAAAATCAAAGAACTAAATAATTAGAGAAATAGTCCATTTCATGGATAGGCAGACCATATTATCAAGATGTCCGTTCTTAGACTCTTAAACACAGAGAACAAACTGGTGGTTCCAGAGAAGAGGTGGGTGGGGGGCAATGGGTGGAATAGATAAAGGGAATTAGGAGCACGCTTATCCTGATGAGCACTGGGAAATGTATAAAATTGTTGAATCATTGTATTTTACACCTGAAATTATACTTGAATTACTTGAATTACACTTGAATTAATTATACTTAAATAACTTTTAAAAAAAAATCTCAGTTCTTCCTAACTGGATCTATAGATTCAACACAATTCCAGTCAGAATCCCATTAAGTTATTTTATGGATATCAACACACTAATTCTAAAATTTGTATGGAGAGAGAGAAAATTAAGAACAGCCAGCACAACTTTGAAGGATAAGAACAAAGTAGGAAGATTGACACTTCCCTACCTCAAGACTTATTATGAAGCTACAACAATCAAAACAGTGTGGTATTGATGAAAGAATAGACAAAAAAATACATGGAACATGATAGAGAGCCTAGAAATAGAACCACATAGATTTTGTCAACTGATTTTTGACAAAGAAACAAAGGCAATGCAATGGGAAAAAATGATAGTCTTTTCAACAAATGATTCAGGAACAACTGGACAACCACAGCAAAAAGAATTAATCTAAACACAAATCTTACATTCTCCCCAAAATTTAACTCAAATTGGATCATAGATCTAGAATATACTGGGTGTGGTGATGACTTCTGAGATATAATACCAAAGGCACAATCCATAAAAGAAATAATTGATTAGCCGAGCTTCATTAAAATTAAAATCTTCTTCCCTGGAAAAGACACTGTCAAAAAATGAGAATACAACCCACAGGCTTGAAGGTAATATTTGCAAAAGACGTAACTGATAAAGGACTGTTACCCAAAATATACTAAGAATTCTTACATCTCAATAAGAAAATGAACAACTTCTTGAAAAAAGCGAGCAAGAGACCTGAACAGACACATCACCAAAGAAGACATACAGATGGCAAATAGGCATATGAAAAGATGAACAATAGCATGTGTCGTTAGGGAAATGAAAATTAAAACAACACTGAGATACCTCGTCATGCTTTTTTTAAGTGGTGAAAATCCAAAACCCTGAAATCACCAAATATTGGCAAGGATGTGATGAGGAATTCTTACTCATTGCTGGTGGGAATGCAAAGTGGTACAGCCATTTGGAAGATTGTTTGGCAGTTTCTTATAAAATTAAACATACTAGTACCATACAATCCAGCAATAGCATTCTTGGGTGCTCTTTCAACCCAAATGAGTTGAAAACTTACATCCACCCAAAAACCCATACATGGATGTTTATAGCAGTTTTATTCATAACTGCCAAAATTTGGAAGCAACCAAGATGTCTTTCAGTAGGTGAACGGATAAATTGTACATCCAGACAACAGAATATTATTCAGTGCTACAAAGATATAAACTATCAGTTTATTAAAGGACATGGAAAGATACCCAATGCATATTATTAAGCAAAAGAAGACAATCTGAAAAAACTAAAT
This sequence comes from Eumetopias jubatus, assembly GCF_037043125.1. NCBI lineage: Eukaryota > Metazoa > Chordata > Mammalia > Carnivora > Otariidae > Eumetopias > Eumetopias jubatus. The sequence goes on along the minus strand of NW_028274814.1, from coordinate 53,166,980 downwards.
ACTAATGATCTGAACTATATGACATTCTGGAAAAGCCAAAATTTTAGAGACAGTAAAAAGATCAGTGGTTTCCAGGGGTTGAAGGGAGGGAGGGACTGATAAGGGAAGAATTTTTAGGCAGTGAAACTATTCTGTATAATATTGTAATGGTGGATACACATCATTTTACATTTGTCCAAACCCATAGAATATCACACCACCAAAAGTGAACCCCAATGTAAACTATAGGTTTTGGGTAATAATGATGTGTCAGTGTAGGTCATTAATTGTAGCAAATATACCGCTCTGGTGTGAGATACTGAGAATGAGGGAGCTATTCATGCTTGGGGGCAGGTGTATATGAGAACTCTCTGCACTTTCCACTCAGTTTTGTTGTGAACCTAAAACCGCTCTTGAAAAAATAGTCTATTTTAAAAAAATATGCATCAGAGTATGCTAAGATATTCACATATTTATCTCATTTAATTCCGACAATCATATTACACTCTTTCCTAATATTACAGATGAGATCAAGATACAAAAGGTTAATTTACCCAAGGTCATTAGACTCTAGAGTGCATATTTGTAGCCCTCACAAATTCAAAACATTTTGAAAAGTTCCTTATAACTCTACAACAGATTTTTGTGTGTGTGTATCATCAACAAAAGCAAAAAGACTCATTCTCAAAGGACAGTATTATTTCTTTTTAATGAGATTCTATTTGGAAAAAACTTAGTAAAGTTGGGTGATAAGGCTGAATAATACTATTACAGATAAAAATCAACAACTTTGTGTTAAAGCAGTATCACCAACTTGTGGTCCTTGAGCCAAATTTGGCCACTGAGTACTTTGTTCTTAGCTACCCTAATGTGGGAAGGATATTTCACATGTAATTTCATACATCAGGTCATTTGTAAAACTATGCCCAGATTGTAATGTGGCATCAATGAACTAAAAATGGTTGTGGCTCACCTTCTTAAATGGTACGTGTTTTCTTCAATCCTTTAGTACCCCATCATCCCCTATTGTCTCCCTGTCACTGAGGCTAAGTGGCAACTACTCTTTATGATAGCATTTTCCCTTTTATTTTTCATCTACTAGAATCAAGGAAATTTTTTTTACATCCATTTATTTATAGGAAATAAAGAATGAGGCAAAAATTTCCCATGTTTCATGAACACCAGGATTATAAATTTATTTGTGGAAATGTTGAGTATCTTATGTTTAATATGCCAATATTTCATGTCTGTGTAAAAGAATGCCACTTAATTCATGGATATGAGAAAAAGAAGAAGAATTCTGACTAATATATGGAAAAACGTATGGTAAAAGTTTAATTAATTGAAAAATACTGATATTTAAACAGCACTTATTTTGAAATGCAAATAAAATATGTGGTGCTACAATGAAATGCAAATGTGTATTAACTGAAAAAAAAATTGCTCTGGCATCAAAGCCTTTTACAGCTGATAAGTTCATAAAGAAGTGTCTGTAGAGGATAGCAGAACTTATGAGTCCAAAACAGAAACAAGTATTTGCAAATGCAAGTCTAGCTGAAATACAGTTCAGAGTGTAGAAGATAGACTTGAGAATTCATAGGACAAAATATTGGAAAATGTTAAGTATATTTGAGTGTTCCATTGCAGCTGATAAAAGTCTACATATAAATAATAATACCTACTTGACTATTATTCATACTGTAGTGCAATGATAGGCACAAATTGAGAAAATTATTTATTACGTGAGGAAAATTCTCAAGAGATGAATGTAGTAATTTAATGTGTGAGCATGAAAAAAGGTATTGCTCTTACAGTGGTATGAAACTTGAAAATAAGAACAGAAAAATGTACATGTGTTCATTGTGTCATTTATGAAGTGACCCTTTGAGCTAAAAATGTTAACATTGAAATGCATCAACAGTAATGAAGACCTTCCTCCTGGATATGTTCACATGGGTTAAACCACTGAGGTGTTGATGCTTTGCTTGATGAAATGGAGGCCTAGTTGTTCGTCATCCATAGTGCTAGTAGTGTTGATATGACATAGTGCCAAAGATATATATACATATACATACACACAACATGATGCACTCATACAGGATTGAAAACAATTGCTTATTCTTTTTTTTAAGATTTTATTTATTTATTTATTTGACAGAGAGAGAGATAGTGAGAGCAGGAACACAAGCAGGGGGAGTGGGAGAGGGAGAAGCAGGCTTCCCGCCGAGCAAGGAGCCCGATGTGGGGATCGATCCCAGGACCCTGGGATCATGACCTGAGCCGAAGGCAGATGCTTAACAACTGAGCCACCCAGGCGCCCCAACAATTGCTTATTCTTGACATTCAGATAAATCACCGCCTGTAACCAGTTAAAACCCAATCAAAAACTTAACTTTTTTTTTTTTGGTTGATATTTTAAATATCGACATTCTTTAAATTTCTTTGCAGTGATTTTTGTACTAGTAACACAAATTTGTAAGTCAAGCAACTCATTCTTAGAGAAACTTTATCTTTGGAAAATTACAATGGCACCAAACTTTTGGTTCATTTTCTATGCTAAGATTGTTCTACCAACACACAAGGGATTGCTTGAAATCTGAAATCCTCAAATTCTGTATTTAAAGACCAAATTCTTAAAAAAATAAAGGACTTATAATGAATGAAGAGTTACAAATAGTTTACTACTGAAACAGCATGCAATATAGTTTTACAAATCCAAATATGGTGACACTGAAAACCAGAACTCTACAAATTGTAGAAACTCTTGTGCAAAGATTTGGTATGTGTTTGGAAGTAGCTGTATTTGAGAACGTCTGTTTTCCATAATGAACTGAAGAAAACTAAGCATGATTTAAAATTAAAAGAGGTATTACAACAGAATACACAAAACCCAATGTTGACTAGAACAGAAGAAAGCAAAATATTTTTTGGATCCAAACCAAAGGAGTAATGAATTAAAATAAGGAAATTTTAATCATTGAACTTATTTAATAGCTCCTGTATTTGCTTCCATTTTAGCTGAAAGTAAAATAAAATATCTGATGTTATAGCTGTATAATTTTATACAATAAAAATACAAATTTTATTTTTGGTGGTTGTTTTTTCCCCATCCATCCAATTTTACTCATTTTAATTGGCAGGCTGGCCCAACTCTAAAGAAATGAAACATAGGCAGTCTCAAATGAAGGGTTTTATTATAACTGAAAAAAACATACAGGGTACTAATTTCACTCCTTAGAAAAGGACTACACAAATTTGCATATAAGCTATAATTTTAATGTCTTTAATAGTCACACCTCTGAAATTATAAAATAATATACCTTTGTTAAAATTATAAGAAAATTCTGGGAAGGTAAAAATAAAGCTTCTTTGGTTTAAAGATTTTTGAAAATGAATTTGTGTTTAGTTCCTTTATTAACAATGGTAATTTGAAGAGTGCCAATGTGTAGTCAGAGTAATAAATGTATTCCTAATGCAGCACAGACAAGCACTAAACACTAAATACGAAGGCACTGAAAACCAAGCTTCTACACAAATTTCAGAAGTAGCCACTGTGATTATAACAACTATTGTGCAAAGAGTCTATCCATGTTTAGAAGTAGAATTTTTTTTCTTATTAAAAAAGGTTAGATACCCTTCTGAGGGTGACATTATCTTCTCATTAAGAAGAAATGAATTTGATCTTTGGCTCCAGTTAGTCTCAAAATTCACAATTTATTCTTCTTTTACATGGACAATTAATGTTAAAGCCCATATTTAACATTATAAAAACAATATATTTTTCTATCAAAAGAGATTGTCATCTTTTCTTTCATATATAAACATTATCTCAATGATCAAGGTTATGACAAATTGTATTTTAAAGGGTAACATTATCCATGTCTGCTGAAGATAAACTAAATTAAATGGACAGATAGATTAGATATAAAAAGGGATATTAAGAGATTATGGAATTACTTCCCCCAAGATCTTTTAAAACAGTCAAGATACCCATCTGCCGCCTACAATAGTTTAGGTAAAGTTTGCCTAAAGCCAGCAGGATGAAGCAGAAAGATAACCTCTAGAGGTTTCCTTCAGCCATATTTTTTCTAAGATTTCACTCTATTGCCCTCTAACTGTATTGGCATCTTCTCAGTTTTCTGATGAAGAATCTGGGTAGCATAGATTTTTTTCTTAATGTTAACACAGTATCACTCCAATTTTTAAGCTATATTTTTCAATGTAAAAGAAAGGTAGCCAACATGGAAAGAGTAACAAAATTCAGGCTTTATGTATAAAAACTAAATATCATCAATCCACATAAATTTTATTGAAAGTCAGGATGGCAAAGTTAAACATTTTAAAACCCTACTTCGTCCTTCATTACCGCAGCTTCATTGCCAAATAATTGATTTGGGTTTTCAAATGGAATTTTTAGTTTCACCATATAAGTTTACAAGCATATTTTAAATAAACTGAGATATGTTCCCTTAACGCTAAAAGGGGGTTAAGTATCATCCCCATCAAAAACAAAATTCACTTAAGTCATAAGTGAGTGCAAGGTGACCACATAAATCCATGTATTTTGGGCACCTCCAAAAGTCTGAGGTGGGAGAGGGTCGCCATACACATAAACCAATGGCACCCCCTCGGAGTAGGGCAGAGCACACCCGCACAAACCCCGTGATTGCCCTGGAGTAACACTTAGATCATGCCCCACTCCTTTTATAATTGTCTTCATGTTGATTTATTATAAATAATCTGAGAAATTCGGTTTTAATAAGTGTTGGCGACTAAACATAAGAAGACCACTAATAATTCAAAATATAACAAAATTCTGAAAGATACAGTTTCTTTTGTTAAAACACCGGGAATCACTTTGCCTTTTCAAGTCTGGGCATTGTGCTTTTCTTGTTAGTTATTCATTCATGGAAAGTCCTATCCTAAATTACTTGTGGTACTGACAATATTTTTAACTGGGTCATATCCCCAAAACTGTGCCATTTTACGAGTGCTCTGATAGTTTTATTAGCTGCACAACTAGGAGAAGAAACCACTCTCTCCATAACCTATGTTAAGAATGGCTTATATAATGAATTTTTGCACAAAATATTCATGAGTATAAGACAATTTTTCCCAAGGTCTGAAATTATCTGTTATTATTTAGGACATAATGATAATTGTTTAGGACTGAAGTTTTTTGCAGACAGGTTTGTTTATTCAATGAACAATTAATTGATCAACAAGAGAGCCAAAGTCACCTACTTAGGCTGGTGGTCCAGGGGTCAGTATTCAGCTCCCTCTCCTAACAGAAACACTTTGAAGCATGAGTGAATTACAGTGGTAAATACCATGTGTGAGTAACATTCAGTGAAGGGACATGAGGGAAGACGTGGTCCAGAGTAAAAATATCTGATTGACTTTCCATAAATCAGTTGTCCAAAGTTGACTTAACTTGAAAACAATGTTCTCCCTTTGTGATAGAAACCTAAGAGAATGGTAGCTAGGGAAAAGGATGTAGGAACCACAATCTCCAGATGGCATGCTATCACATAAAAAATCTTTTACAATTCTTACATATGACTTTCATTCATCAGAAGAAGAAAATATTTGTGTTTCACAAGATAAACCTCTGTGGCTTATAATACAATGTACTCATTGTCATTTTATAATTATAGATAACACATGGTAGACAATAATGGATGGGGTGCTTTTACTAAACTTTATTTTTCTAATCCTAATTCGAAGAAGATAAATTCTATCATACCGTGCATGACTGTATTTCACTTTTATGAAAGCAAGAGGAAGAGATGCCTATAGTAGTTAATGTACAGCTGCAGAAAAAGCTTAGGTGGCTTAGAGCAACTCACCGCCTCGTTTCTCTTTCAATTATATGGTAATCATTTAATGAAAAGAAACATTTATCATATCTCTGATCTAATCCAAAAAAAGACCAGTTATCCTTATTTAAGTTTTATGCTTTTTTTCATAAGATACTGAATATATTTATATGACTCATTGAAGCTACTTTACTGTTTTCAAATAATGCATACATCACTTTCTACAAAGAATCCAATAAATTAACAATATGCTCCGGCCACTACTCAGAGGAAAAAAACTCCGGTATACTGTAGCTGTATAAATCACAACTACAGTTTAACGTAAATTAAATGCATAAAATCCATCAGGGTCTCTGGAATTTTGCCCAAAACATTTGAAAACCACGGATAAAGCAAATGTGATGTAGTTTGGTTTGTGAAAGATCCTCTTTTCCTTCATGTTTCAGAAAGATAATAAAGCTCGAGTCAAGTGATAAAAATAGTTTAAATTTAAGACTTAACAAGTCTGTTTAGTAAAGTTTGAAACTGTCAGGAGACTTAGTCATTCTCTATTTTTCATTTCTTGTTGTTAAAGATTTCATTGTAGTACCTGTAAAATGTGTGTCTATGCTAAGAAACATGCCATTTATAGTACTCATTTCAAAACCGTCTGTGTTTGAAAACAATGTTTGGCACAAGAAATCAGCAAAGACATAGGAAAAATATTAAAATCACTGTGGGAGTCACAGCAAAAAATGGAGAGAGACAGATTCCTCCAGTCTGATCCTTTATGATACTTTTCTAGTTATTGAGTATATAAATTTCAATCCCTTAGTACAACTGAAGGGGGAAAAACATGATTAGCATATCAGTCATAGCTTCACAACTTTAAATTCAGCTCTGATATAAATTCACTCTGTATAAAATGACTTTTAATATTTCGTTCCTTAACATAAGTATTAAATTTTGTATGATTAAAAATTTATTTACACTCTCTTCCTTAATTTAGGTTTTTATTTGCTGTTATTGCCATTCCTAACCCAACTTGGCAAAAAATATCTCTCTGTACATTACAGCAAGGGAAGTTTTAAAGCAAAAAGTAACATTAGCCTTGGCAGGTAATTAGACTTTAAAAGCAATCTTTGGTAAAATAAATAATGTGAAGGGAAATTGCTGAGACCACTCAGCCTCTCAGCTGCACAGATATGCATCCATAATGTTTCATAAGAAAAGAGAATTAGGAAGATATAAATAGTCAGACATCATTGGAATTACTTGTTTTTAGAATTTGCTTAATAGAATTATGAGCTTGCTGGTAGCTATAGGACCAAAGTGAAGGATTCCTAGTATATCAGAGGTCTGCAAGGAAGACATTTTTCACCCTGTGATTATAAAGAGACTCTGTAAATTGTTTCTAAAACAGAAAAACGGGAGGCAGGAAAAGCCAGCTTCTCAATAAAGAAGATTACATGCAGAGCTGAGACATACCCAAACACAAGTTGGTAGGGGGCGATTTAGCACTGATGCTCATTTATTTTTCCAGTGCTAGAAAGTCTTCAGTGGTTACAGGTAGTTGACGGCATTTACAGAAGAGTTTTGGGTACAAACAAATGACAGTATTTTCAGAAGAGATTCCCTCTACATCATTCAGGAGCAATTGTTCAGTGCTGGCTTAGAGAAAAGGGGTGCCTTCTATTGATTGAATTACCAACACCTTTCAGTACTCTGCTCAAGATGATGATGATCTTGAAGAAGTGCTATCAAGTTTAGACATTTTGAATATCTTACCTCTTTAAGATATTTAAGATTTCTTAGTTCTTTAAGAGTCTATTCTGCCTTTGATAACATGTGCTTGGGGCTCATCAGTGCTAATGGGAATTAACAACAAAATGGACCCTTAATCATTTCTCTTATGTTATAGAAAGGCATGATTTGAGGACTTGATTAGGGCTGTAACTGAACAAGATACTATGAAGATTTGATGCTCTTAAACATGTCCATGGCAATAATTCAACCGGAAATTTACTATAAAAATTTTCTTCTAGATAATGTTACTTCTGTGACATCATTTAAGCATACAAACTAAATCTTGCAAAAACATTAAAGGTATTTGAACACTAGTTATTTACAAAAGTAAAGACATGTATGTATTCATGGTTCATTTGACATCCATTTAGCCTTTACTTGGTATACACCAGTTTATAATTCTTGTTGGTTTCAAAAGTAAAGAGTTTTCTTATTTGTCCAGAAAGCATTGTGTGAAAAGCATTTTCACTTCTTTTTATAAGGTTTGAAGTTTTTAACGGATAAATACTTTTAGAAAACCTTACCATTTGTGTGACACACATTTATAAACTCAAGCTGAGAAAAATACTAATCTATATAAATATTCCGTAGGCACACAGAATGTGTATTCCTTGGAGCAAAGCAAAGTGAGAACTGGGAATTTTCGTGGATTTCAGTTATCCTGATACCGATTAACTGAGCATCCCCAGTTTCCAAGTGGCTTCTTGCTGTCTTTATCTGTACTGCTTTTCTCCACCCCAACAATGCAGTTTACTTCCCCGAAGACATCCCTGCTCCTACCAAGCTATTTTATTTTATAAGCCCAAGTCAGAAATTTTTACTATTGCCAGAAATGTTTCTGGCTTCCAGTCTTGAGTTTCAGTGTTACTCATTGTGGATATGAGTAACATGAGTAATCTGTGGATACCACCATCACACTGTGATAGAAATGCATTAGGTAATGAATACTGGTTTTAGATGATTATGAATTTAGTGGTTCAAGTTTTGAGTTTGTCTGTTTTTGTGTGTACTGAGGGAGTGCTATCTGACATAATTTTAGGTAACTAACTTGTTTAATTTTAACTCCCTTTAAATCTCTACAAAAGAATTGTGCCTTAAAAAAGAAGCAAGAAGGGGTGCCTGGGTGGCTCAGATGGTTAAGTGTCTGCCTGCAGCTCAGGTCATGATCTCAGGGTCCTGGGATCCAGCCCCGTACTGGGGCTCCTTGCTCAGCAAGGAGCCTGCTTCTCCCTCTCCCTTTGCCCCTCCCCCTGCTTGTGTGCGCTCTCTCTCTCTCTCTCTTTCTCTTGCTCTCTCTCTCTCAAATAGATAAAATCTTTTTAAAATTTTTAAAAAATAAAAAAGAAGCAGGAATACAATCTATTTGAATTTTGAAATTCTGTTACATGACACAGCCAAAATAATAGTGACCTATCAGAAATAATATTAAGAATGATATCAAGACATTCTAAAAAATCAATAAATATAAAAAACATTTTAATAATACAATAAATAAAAATGTGGTGGTTAATAAATAACATAATAAAATATGTCAAGAAGATAGATAACCAATTTGTAAATTGTTTGGCATGCACAGTTGTAAATTGTACATTGAATGGCATGCACAGAAACAGATCCTAGCACATATTTATATTGTATTTTAAGATGCTATTGGATATCACAAGTTAATGAATCATTTAATAATTAGTGCCAACATAATTAACTATTTAGAAAAAAGTCATAACAAACATTTAAATAAATTAAAAGTTAAATAGAATTAGCTATTTTAAAATACAACAAAATGTAGATAGATAACATCAAAATAGTAATAATTTTTTTATGTGACAAAAAATAATAGAACATATTAGGAAAAAAATTAGAGATTTTAGTTGGTTAAAATCAATAATTTTATACGAAAGTTATTATACGCAGAATTAAAAACCAAGAGGCAAATTAGGTAGATTATTTTTAATATTATGCCAAATAGCAAATATTTAAATATAACAAAATATTATATCAACTAATATGAAAAAGATAAATATCTAGTAGAAGATTTGACAGAAACAAGGATATTCCATAAAAGAAAAAAATAATTATTAAATATGTGAAAAAAATAACAAGAAACCAAAGAATACAAATTAAAATAAAATCTTATTATACCTGGTTCTTTAGAGTATAGTTTATAAAATGATAACATCTAGAGATAAGGGTGCAACAAAATGTTCGCTTTGAGAACATAAACTGGTAAGAATTTTAGGGACAGAAACTTGACCATAGATTGTACTAAAAAGCTGGTATACATTACTATCCTTAATTCAGTAATTCCACATTAAAGAATTTATCGTAAGGAAATAATCAGAGCCCCCTACCAGATTCATGCATATATACATAATTATTTTGTTATTTTAAAGCAAAAAATTAATAAATATCTCTACAATGTGTATGTTATGAAGCATTTTAAATATTTTTTAAGTATTAAACAATATGAAGAAATGTTCAGTATATGTTAACAAAGCATGTCACACAGGAGTATCTCTACCATTAAATCAATTATAAAAAATGAAAGAATAAAAAGGACAAGATGGAGAGGAGAATGACAGAGAAAGAAAAAATACTTTATAATTTATGTTTGTTTCACTAAGTGAATGGCATCATGCAAAACAGAATACTGGAATCATTTTCTTAATTATGCATATTTTTAAACATACACAAAAGTAGATAGAATAATGTAGCAAGTCCCCCACATACCTTCATCCAGTCCTAATAAATATCATTTGTCCCCATCTATTTATTATCCCCTCCCTAGATAGCATATAATTTCATTCATCAGCGTTTGAATATATACTTCTTAAAAAGTTTAAGAAGTTAGTTTAAAAAACTAACTATAATATCATTGTCACATCTAAAATTCAATAGTGGGTTGTTAATATTATCAAATATCCAGTCCATGTTCACAAATACATTAAGTGTCCATTCTTTAGACATGTTTTAATATGAAGGTCCATAAATTGTAGTTACGTTGATACGCCTTTTAGGTATCTTGTAATCTCCAGCAGGGTTTTCTAACATCAGCACAATTGACAACTGTTGTCAGGGACTGTCCTGTGTAAAGTTGGATGTTTAGCATCATCCTAGGCCTTTATTTAGATGCCAGTAGCACTTTCCAGGTTGTGATAACTGCAAATATCTCCTGACTGTCAAATGTCCAGTGGAGGAGCAAAACTACCTGCAGTTGAGGACCACTGACCTATAGGCTCTCCCTTGTAGATTATTCATGGAAAAGCTTGGAAGTTTCGTTTGTGTGGATTGTCTCACAGTCTGGATTTTGCCAATTGCGTCTCCGTGGTGTAATGTAACATATAACATCATTCTGTGTACTTTTTGTAAACTGCTGGATTTAGAGGATTGGTCACATCACAGATGGGCTGGAAACATTCTTATTTCTTCCCTTCTTCATGGACTAAATCAACTCAATTGAGTCCTTTACCATCAAATTTCTTTTTTTTTTAAAGATTTTATTTATTTATTTGAGAGAGAGAATGAGATAGAGAGAGCACGAGAGGGAAGAGGGTCAGAGGGAGAAGCAGACTCCCTGCTGAGCAGGGAGCCCGATGCGGGACTCGATCCCAGGACTCGATCCCGGGACTCGATCCCGGGACTCCAGGATCATGACCTGAGCCGAAGGCAGTCGCTTAACCAACTGAGCCACCCAGGCGCCCCTACCATCAAATTTCTAATGCCTTTCAAATTTGCCTACTTTCTTCCTTCCCACTGAATTACCCCAGTTCAGACCAGTCGTCTCTCACCTAGATTACTACCCCATTCTCCTAACTTCCTAATTGGTCTGTTTTTCCAATCTTATCCACATCCAATCTCTTCATGCAGAAGCCCAAGTGACTCTTTCTTTCCTTTTTTTTTTTTTTTTTGAAGATCTATTTATTTTAGAAAGAGAGTGCGTGCATGCACATGCATTTGGGGGTGAGGGAGCAGAGAGAGCATCTCCAATAGACTCCCCATGAGCACAGAGCCCAGCACAGGGCTCAATCTCTGGACTCTGATATCATGACCTGAGCCAAAAGCAAGAGCCAAGAGTCCCACGCTTAACCCACTGAGCCACCCACTGAGCCCCCTGAGAGAATCTAAAGTGCACACCTAGTTATGCCAAGCATGCTTCTGCACCTCTCCTCAAACACCTAAAACACTCCAGTAACTCTCCACTGCCCTCCAGGTATTGTCTGAATTCCTCTCCGGGGCTTCTTACGTATTTTGTGATTAGACAACCTCTTATCTTTCTAGTCCGTTTCTACTCTTTCTACTTCGATATAGGTTTCCATACTTTCTCTTTATGTATAATTCATAAACCATGTGTGCTGTTATTCCTTTGAGTTTAAAATTTTCTGCAAATGGTAGCATATTGTTCCTCTTTTGTAATTTAACTTTTTAAAAAATTTGCTTCTTATTTCTTGTAGAGTTAGTATTTTAACTACTGCTCAGCAATCCACTGTTTAAATAAAACAATTTGTTTATCCTCCTACTTCAATATCTTGGTGTCTCTGATAACTGGCATAAAGTTGCTATTCATAAAATGTTGACATGCCTAAAGGCTAAAGCTAAAAGAAGTAGTTACCAAAATTAAATATCATAAAAACTCAAGGATGAGGTTTAAGAAAAAGCAAAATGCTATTTTTTCAAGTTTTATACTTGAATCTTTTTCATTTAAAGTTTTTTGAAAGAAAATCTAATTTGAATAAAACTAGTTTCACAAACTTTTATTTCTTTCTGAACCAGTGATTTCCTAAATAACATACTATGTTGCAGTATGTATGTCACAAGAAATCTTCAGTAATGTCATAAAATGCAAAGAGAATTAATTAAGATCTATATTACTGTAATAAACATTTGCCAAATTGCAGATTTAGAGAGTTGGACTATATTTTTGCAAAACCAAATCAGCAATAAAATATGGAACAACTTCAAATATTGGGAAATACTAATTTTTAAAATATAGCACATTCTCTCCATTATTTATTAACAATAATGGAAATAGATCAGTCAATAATTACAGTCAAAGAATGTATGGATAAAATACTTTGGAAAATGTCCTCATTGACTATTCTTTAACCCTCTAACACAAGCATTTTCTATAACCTCAACTAACTTTAACTTCTCATTTAGTTACATGTTCATCTCTTAAACATAGGATAATGGAAACATAGATCACATTAGGAAAGAAATAAAGGATGCTTCGTTAGTTCCCAAAACAGAAATTATTAGTACCTTATGAAATTACAATTTAAGTAATAAGGAAATTTTTATTGAATAAAATAACAATCATTAACAACAAAAGGAAAATAGAAAAAGGCTTGTGTAAGAAGTGTAAGACTTCTAGTATGTTCTTTTACTCATTTAAGATCAAGTGAAGTAATAAGAAATTGGTGAAATCTCACAAATTTCAGTTGGCAGTCTGGTAAACTTTTATTTATTCTGAGCTTGTTGATAGCATCCACTCAAATCTTTTATGTTTTATTCATGTGTTAGACAATCACTATTGACAATTAGCACCTACTAATTCCAGATCTGTTGACTTAAGAACTCCTTTCATTTACTTAGATTTACTTTACTTTATTTACAGAGAACACTTCTGAAAACCAAACACTTCACCACATGCCCAGATCTAGGAAGGTGTAAAGAGGTAGGTCTTGCACATGATTGAGGGAGAACAGAAAATTCTCAGCATTGCAGATAGCTATCGCATAAAAGAATGGATGATAGATGATGATAGATAGATGATAGCTAGATGGATAGAGATAGATAGATGATAGATAGATAGATGCATACATGTATAGATGATAGAAATCATCTCCTTCTAAATCAAGCTTTTCCATTGTTTCATAATTATTTTAGGTAAAGGAATTACGCAGAATATCAGGGAGTTCTTTACTCAACTGTCAGTACAAAAACATAGCCCAAATCCACATTATAAATTATTTTGATAATCCAACATCTTATCACTGCCTCTGTGCTTCTGCTCCTTCTAGTGCTGTAAATAATTTACCTATTTATTACCTATTACCTATTTTATTGTTCTAAAATTCTGTTATTTATTCTATACCTTCTTTTTTGAGTCCATTTGGCACAGATACATAAGCAATGTGTATAATTTCATCGTTTAAAAAACTAACATATATCTCACTTAAAAAACTAACACTTATCACTGCTTCTGAAGGTAATTTTTAGTGAAAATGATATTTGTAGATTCTTAGACCAATTTTAGTTAATATTTCCAAGATATTTTAAGAGTCCAGACTAAATTTAAGTTAAATATTATCAGTTAGGTATTTTGCATGAAATTTCTGAAATTATATTTTAAAATGGAGAATAACTTTGGAGTGGGAGGATGATTGAGAGGTTGCTGAAGTATTCTTTGAAATTAAAAGCAAATGTAGATGCATTGATCTTTAGCCTGCTGTAAGTTGTCAAAAAAAACCCTGAAATAATATTTTTTCTGCAAAAAAAAAATAGTTCTTATTTCCTTGAACTCAGGTTCATTTCTCTTATTTTAATTTATTTTTTGAACTGTATACATTTTTTCTAAAAGTTAGAGATTATATTTAATATTCAATTATCTATCCAATAAACAGTGATAGCACTAAAACCTACAAATACATTTTAATTCCATAGAATACCTTGATTCTTATTTCAAAGAAAAATAAGGACTATCAGGGTCATTCTTGTCAAATTCCTCTTTCCACAAATGTCCCTGTTCACTCCCAATCTCATGAAACAGGAGTGGGGAGTGTCCTCTTCACCCAGTTGTACTCTTGACCGTCTCCGTTTCTATACCTTCAAAACAGGTCTCTACCATGCATTCCTCCCAACCCTTCTACCTTCAATCTCTGGTTCTATAATAACATTCTTCAATCTCTTCAAGTTTCTTTCCTGTTAGAAAAAAAGAGATGATAGATAATTATTTTGAAAGAAGTATGTATCCTTTTACCTGATATACAACATGATTTCACTCATATGTGGAATCTAAAACAAACAAAAAAAACACAAATGGATAAACAAAAAGCAGAATCAGACCTATAAATAGAGCATACACTGATAGTTGCCAGATGGGAGGGAGGTAGGGAGATAGGCAAAATGGGTGAAGGGAAGTAGACATACAGGCTTCCAGTTATGGGATGAATAAGTTACAGGAATAAAAAGTACAGCATTGGGAATATAGTCAATGATATTTTAGTAGTATTATATGTTGACAGATGGTAGCTACACTTATGGTGAGTGTAGCATAATGTATAGAGAAGTTGAATCACTATGTTGTACACCTGAAACTAATGTATGTCATTAATGTCAACTATATGCAAATATTTTTTTAAATCTGATATATTTTAAAACATCTATTCAATGGCTTTTACCTTTACTCAAAGTTCTTAAAGTGTTGATTTACACTGGCTGATTCCTCTTCCCTATAATTTGGTTTCTCCACTGACCCAATGAAACTATTCTGACAAAAATTTTTAATAGTACTCATAGAATAAAGATCCTATAGTCTTTATATAAATATGTACCAGCAGCCTTGACCTACCTCTTCTCTCAACTTCAGGATATATATTGAACTTATCTACTAAAGATAACAGCAATATAAAACTCTTTCTAAAACTGAATTTAATAAATTTCCCTCCAACCCAATTTTTTTACCTTTATTTTTTCCCTCAATCAGTCTTAACATCCTTTGAGTCTATTTTCTGTCAGGGAACCATTTATTATCCGGCATAAGTACTGGTGGGTATGGGAGTGAGGAAGGAAGGTTGAAGTCAATATGAGAGAAGAAAATACCACTGTTTCTTCACCCCAACTGTACACCGGCATTACGTGGGGAGCTTTCAGAAAATGCTGATGCCCAGGATATTCTGATGGAATGTTTTCACAGCATCCACTCTGTGGTGATACCACGCTGGTAACCTGAAACAAGATGTTGAGCAGGCCAGGTGTTGTCTCTGCCCTCACAGTTTTTAATCCATGAATGGAAACAATTAAATAGGCAATTACTCTTTAGGGTAATAATCACTACAATACAGATGGCTGTCACAGAACATGCAGGCTACTTAACTCAGATTCAGAAGGTTAGGAAAGGCCTCTGGAAGAAGTGACTTCTGAAAGGAATAGCCAAGCAAAGGTGAAAAGAGTTGTCTGGGCAGAAGGAGCAGTATGTTCAAAGCTTTGAGGCAAGAGGGAGACATGGCTCAATGAAAGAAATGAAAGAAGTTCAGCATGTCTAAAACCAGGTACAAGTGAGAGGAAAGTAGGTAGAGATGAAATTGGAGAAGTAAACAAGGATCATATCAAAAAGTTTGGAGTCTCTCGGGAAAGTCATTGAACATTCCTAATTAGGGGCATTAGGGGCAAAGTTATAGGTTCATCTGGTCATGACTTTGACAAACATGGTGGTAGGGAAAAACTGAAAACTTTCTTTGTCATTCATATTTTAAATTTTTAAATTTTTTTTTCAATGTTTTGTTAGGTCAGAAATACCCATGCTATAATCCACAAAGTAGTTCGCCAGGAATCATGAAATCAGTAAATTCTAAAAGCCTGTCTTGTTTGCTTCTTAGTAACATTATCCTTAAAAAGGCCATGGAGCTATGTAGAAAGTCTCAACGGATTACTCACTACCATTTCCTCAAGCCAATACCCTGGGTGTGATTGTACATTTATACCTCTTCTTCATGCCTGAGGCCCCCAGTGCTTCATACACACATTCAAACACTAAGTCCTCCATATTTTTACTTATAAATATTTCTGGAATTTACTTTCTTCTTTTCATTCTTTCTACTACTTGCATAGTTGTAGTAGCAGAATAATGGCCCCTCAAAGATGCCCATGTCCTAACCCTGATAACATATAAATTTGCATTACCTTTTGTAGCAAAAAGCGTTTTGCAAATGTGGTTAAGGTTAAGGGTCTTAAGAAGGGACCATTTTCTTGGATTATCTAGGTAGGCCCAATTTAATCACATTAGTCTTTAAATGTGGAGAACCTCTTCCAGCTATGGTCAGAAAAAGAGATGTAATGGCAAGAGCAGATGCGGACAGATGGTACATTGCTGGCTTTGAAGCTGGAAAAAAAGTTGAAGATTATCTCCTGGAGCCTCCAGAAAGGAACATAACCTGCCAACACCTTGATTTTTATTATTATTATTATTATTATTATTATTATTATACTTTATTTTTTAGAGAAGTTTTAGGTTTATAGTAAATTAAGCAGATAGTATACAGGGTTCCCAAAGACTCCATTCTCTCCCCTCCTCAAAATTTCCTTTATTATTAACATTTCTTGCATTAGTGTAGTACATTTATTACAATGTATAAATCATTATTGGTACTTTATAATTAACTAAAGTCCATTGTTTACATTAGGGTTTACTCTTTGTGCTATATAGTTCCATGGATTTTGACAAATGTATAATGTCATATATTTACCATTAAAGTATCATAAAGAATAGTTTCACTGCCCTGTAAATTCCCTGTGCACCATCTGTGCAACCCCACCCTTCCCCCCTTGAAACTCTGGCAACCACTAATCTTTTATTGTCTCTATAATTTTGCCTTTTCCAGAATGCCATATGGTTGGAGTCATACAGTATGTAGTCTTTTCAGTCTAATTTCTTTCACAAAGCAATATGCACTTAAAAATTCTCCTTGTCTTTATTTTATTTATTTATTTGTTTGTTTATTTATTTATTTATTTTATTATGTTATGTTAATCACCATACATTACATCATTAGTTTTTGATGTAGTGTTCCATGATTCATTGTTTGCATATAACACCCAGTGCTCCATTCAGTATGTGCCCTCCTTAATACCCATCACCAGGCTAACCCATCCCCCACCCCCCTCCCCTCTAGAACCCCCAGTTTGTTTCTCAGAATCCGTTGTCTCTCATGGTTCATCTCCCCCTCCGATTGCCCCCCCTTCATTTTTCCCTTCCTGCTATCTTTTTTTTTTCCATTTTTTAACATATAATGTATTATTTGTTTCAGAGGTACAGGTCTGTGATTCAACAGTCTTACACAATTCACAGCGCTCACCATAGCACATACCCTCCCCAATGTCTATCACCCAGCCACCCCATCCCTCCCACCCCCCACCACTCCAGCAACCCTATTTGTTTCCTAGATTAAGAATTCCTCATATCAGTGAGATCATATGATACATGTCTTTCTCTGATTGACTTATTTCACTCAGCATAATACCCTCCAGTTCCATCCACATCGTTGCAAATGGCAAGATTTCATTCCTTTTGATGGCTGCATAATATCCCATTATATATATATATACCACATCTTCTTTATCGATGGACATTTTGGCTTTTTCCATAGTTTGGCCATTGTGGACATTGCTGCTATAAACATTGGGATGCACATACCCCTTCGGATCCCTACAATTGTATCCCTACAAATAACCAGTAGTGCAATTGCTGGGTCATGAGGTAGCTCTATTTTCAACTGTTTGAGGAACCTCCATACTGTTTTCCAGAGTGGCTGCACCAGCTTGCATTCCCACCAACAGTGTAGGCGGGTTCCCCTTTCTCTGCATCCCCACCAACATCTGTCATTTCCTGACTTGTTAATTGTAGCCATTCTGACTGGTGTGAGGTGGTATCCTATTGAGGTTTTGATTTGGATTTCCCTGATGCCAAGTGATGTTGAGCACTTTTTCATGTGTCTCTTGGTCATTTGGATGTCTTCTTTGGAAAAATGTCTGTTCATGTCTTCTGCCCATTTCTTGATTGGATCATTTGTTCTTTGGGTGTTGAGTTTGATAAGTTCTTTATAGATTTTGGATACTAGCCCTTTATCTGATATGTCATTTGCAAATATTTTCTCCCATTCTGTTGGTTGTCTTTTGGTTTTGTGGACTGTTTCTTTTGCTGTGCAAAAGTTTTTTATCTTGATGAAGTCCCAATAGTTCATTTTTGCCCTTGCTTCCCTTGCCTTTGGTGATGTTTCTAGGAAGAAGTTGCTGCAGCCGAGGTCGAAAAATTCTCCTTGTCTTTTAGTGGCTTGATAGCTCATTTCTTTTTTTGCTGAATGATATTCCATTGTATTGGTGCACTACAATTGGTTTACCCATTCACCTTTTGAAGGACATCTTGGTTGCTTTCAGTTTGCAACAATAATGAAAAACGTTGCTACAAATATTCATGTGCAGTTATCTTTGTGAATATAAGTTTTTAACTCATTTAGGTAAATACCTAGGAACACATTGCTTTATCATTTTGATTAGACTACATTTAGCTTTGTAAAATTCAGCCAAACTGCCTTCTAAAGTGGCTGTACTATTTTGCAACCCTACTAGAAATGAATAGGAGTTCCTATTGCTCCATATCTTTGCCATCATATGATATTTTCAGGTGTTTTTTTCTTTTTTAATTTTTAGCCATCCTAATAGGCAGGTAGTAGTTTCTCATTATTGTTTAAATTTGTAATCCCTTCATGACCTCTGATGTTGAACATCTTTTCATAAGCTTATTGCCATCCATATATCTTCTTTAGTAGGGTGTCTGCTCAGGCTTTTGTCTATTTTTTGTTTGTTTTCTTATAGTTGAATTTTAAAAGCTCTTTGCATATTGCATGTCTTTTTTTTAAGATTTTATTTATTTATTTGAGGGAGAGAGAGAGAATGAGCATGAGGGAGGACAGAAGGAGAAGTGGACTCCCCTCTCAGCAGGGAGACCAACATGGGACTCAATCCCAGGACCCTGAAATCATGACCTGAGCTGAAGGCAGCCTCTTAACCAACTGAGCCACCCAGGCACCCCTTGCATAAAAGTCTTTTGTCAGATATGTCTTTTCAAATATTTTCCCCAGCCTCTGGTTTGCTTTCTCATTCTCTTGACATTATCTTTTATACAGCAGTTTTTAATTTCAGTGAAGTCCAACTTATTACTTTTTTTCATAGATCTTTCTTTTGGTGTTGTATCTAAAAATTCATCACCAAAACCAACATCACCTAAATTTTCTCTGACATTTTTTCTAAAAATTTTATAGTTTTGCATTTTACATTTAGATCTATCATCCATTTTGAACTAACTTTGGTGAAAACTGTAAGGTGGGTGTCTAGGTACTTATTTATTTATTTATTTATTTATTTGCATATAAATGTCCAGTTGTTCCAGCACTATTTGTTAAAAAGACTATTTAGTCTCTATTGAATTGCTTTAACTCCTTTGTCAAAGTTGACTACGTTTGAGTGTGTCTATTTGGGGGCTAACTATTCTGTTCCATTACCTATTTGTCTAATCTTTCACCAATACCACCTTGTCTTGATTATTACAGCTCTGCAATAAGTCTTGAAGTTGGGTAGTGTCATTTCTCCAACTTTGATCTTCTTTAGTATTGCATTGGCTATTCCAGGTCTTTTGCTATTGCATATACATTTCAGATTCAGTTTGCCAATATCCAAAACATAAATATCTAGGGTTTTTATTGGAATTGCTTGCATCTATATAGTTGAAAGAAAAGACATCTTAATAAGGTTGAGTTTTCTATCCATGAGCATGAGATATCTGTCTATTTAGTTCTTTGATTTCTTTCATAAGAGTTTTGTAGTTTTCCTGATATAGATCTCATGTATATTTTGTTGGATTTATACCTAAATATTTAAGTTTTGGGGTGCTAATTAAATGACATTATTTTTAATTTCAAATCCCAATTATTCATTTCTGATATATAGGAAAGTGGTTGTCTCTTGTATACTAATCTTATATTCTGCAACCTTGCTATATTCATTTATTAGTTCTGGGAGGGTTTTTTGTTGTTGATTCTTTGGGATTTTCTACATAGACAATCATATCACCTGCAAACAGACAGTTTTATTTCGTCCTCCTCAAACGGTGTAATTTTATCTTCTATTCCTTTTTATTTAATTAGCTAGGACGTCCAGTATGATGTTGAATAGAAGAGACATTCTTGGTTTGTTTTTAATCTTTGGAGAAAACTGTCTAGTTTCTCACAATTAAGTATGATGATAACTTTAGGCTTTTTGTAGATGCTCTTTATCCAGCTGAAGAAATCCCTTTCTATTCCTATTTCACTGAGAGTTTTTGTTATGAAATGATGTTGGATTTTGTCAAATACTTTTTCTGCATCTATTGTTATGCTCATATGAATTTTTTCTTTAGCTTGTTGATGTGATTGATTACATTAATTAATTTCCAAGTGTTGAACCAGACTTTCTACTTGGAATAAAGACCACTTGATCATAGTATATAACTTTCTTTAGAATGTTATTTAGATTTGCTAACATATTGATGAGGATTTTAATGTTCATGAGAGATATTAGTCTACAGTTTTCCTGTTGTGTAATTTTCTGTAATTGGTATGAGATTAAAACTGACCTTCTCTAATGTTTTCTGGAAAAGATTGTAAAGAATTGATAATTCTTTCTTAAATATTTGGCAGAATTCACTAGTGTACTCACCTGGGACTGGTGCTTTCTGTTCTGGAAAGTTATTGATTTGATATCTTCAATACATATGTGCCTATTCAGATTTTATTTTTCCTTGTATGAGGTTTTATAGGTTGTCTCTTTCATGGAACTGGTTCATCTCACCTAAGTTACCACATTTATAGGCTCTAGAGTAGTTTATAATATTCCTTTATTATTTTGTTAATGTCCATGGGGTCAGCAGTGATGGTCCCTCTTTCATTTCTGACATTAGTAAATTGTGTCTTCTCTTTGCTTCTCTTGGTTAACCTGGCTAGATATCTATCAATTTTATTGATCTTTTCAAAGAACCAGCTTTTGGCTTCATTTATTTTCTCTACTGTTTTCCTGTTTTCAACTTCATTGTTATTAGCTCTAATTTATTATTTATTTTAATAACCTGCTTAATTTTATTATTGTAAATATGTGGGGCTCGATCCCAGGACCCTGGGATCATGACCTAAGCCAAAGGCAGACACTTAACGACTGAGACGCCCAAGCACCCCAAACCTGCTTAATTTTATAATGTTCTTCCTCTAGTTTCCTAAGAGAGAAGCTTAGATTATTTATTTTAGGTCTTTCTTCCTTCTAACATATATATTCAATGCTATAAATGTCCCTCTAAGCACGGCTTTTGCTGCATTCCACAGATTTTTATGTTATTTTGTATTTTCACTCAGTTCAAAATACTTTTAATTTTATTTGCGATTTCTTCGTTTGATTCATGTGTTATCTAGAAATGTGCTGTTTAATCTCCAAATGAGATTTTCTAGTTATCTTTCTGTTACTGGTTTCTAGTTTAATTCCATTGTGTTCTAAAAGCATACTTTATATGATTTCTAAACTTTTAAATTTGTTGAAGTATGTTTTATTGCCCAGAATGTAGTTTCTTTTGGTGAATGTCCCATATGACCTATTGTGAATGAAATCTTCTATAAATGTCAATTAGATCTTGTTGATTGATGGTGCTGTTCATCTCAATTATATCCTTACTGATTTTCTGCCTGCTGGACCTGTCCATTACTGATAAAGGGATGTTGAAGACTCTAACTAAAATAGTGGATTTGACTATTTCTCATTGCAGTTCTTTCAGTTTTTGCCTCATATACTTTGATGCTCTGTAGGGTACATATACATTAAAGATTGTTATATACTCTTCAAACCTATTTCTCATTACACAATGCCTTCTTTATTCCTGATAATTTTTCTCATCTGAAATCTGCTTTTTCTGGAATTAATTTTGATATTCCAACTTTCTTTGGATTTGTGTTAAAATGGCATTTCCTTTTTTTTTTTTACTTTTAATTTATCTATGTCTTATACTTCAAGCAGGTTTCCTGTGGACAACATACATTTGAGTTTTTATCAATTCTACCAGTCTCTGCCATTAAAGTGGTATATTTAGACCAGTCACATTTAAAGTGATTATTGATAGAGTTGGATTAATATCTACTATATTTGTAACTTTTTTCCATTCATAATGCTTTTTTCTTTCTTTATATTTTCTTTTTTTCCCTGTCTTTTCTGCTCTAAATTGAGCATTTTATATAATTTTATCTTCTCTCATCTCTGAGGACATCAATTGTACTTCCTTTTTACATTTTTTGTATTTAGTATTTAATATTTATTTAGCATTTTTAATATTTTAAATATTTTAGTGATTTCCCTAGAGTTTGCTACATACATTTATAATTAATCTAAGTCCACTTTCAAATAATTCTGTACCATTTCACAGGTAGTGCAGGTTACCTAATAGCAGAGTCTTTCCTATTTCTTTCTCCAGTCCTTTATAACATTCCTGTCATTTATTTTACTTACCCATGAGCTATAAATACTCAATACATTGTAGCTACCATTATTTTGAACAGTTATCTCTGATATCCATTAATAATAAAAAAGTTAAAAGTTTTTTACCCTCTTTTATTCCTCCTTTGATGCTTTTCATTTCTTAACATAGAGTTGAGTTTTTGATCCATATCATTTTCTTTCTCTCTAAAGAATGTCTTTTAATATTTCTTATTGGCAACAAATTCCCTGTTTTTGTTTTTCAGAGAAAGTTTTTATTTCTCCTTCACTTTTGAATGATAACTTCACTCAATACAGAATTTTAGGCAGTTGGGTGTTTTGGGATTTTTTTTCTTTCAACATTTAAATATTTCACTCTTCTCTCTTCTTTCTCACATGATTTGTGATGACATCTTAATTTTTTCTTTAAATTTTTTATTGTTATGTTAATCACCATACATTATATCATTAGTTTTTGATGTAGTGTTCCATGATTCATTGTTTGTGTATAACACTCAGTGCTCCACGCAGAACATGCCCTCTTTAATACCCATCACCAGGCTAACCCATCCCCCCACCTCCCTCCCCTCTAGAACCCTCAGTTTGTTTTTCAGAGTCCATCGTCTCTCATGGTTCATCTTCCCCTCCAATTTACTCCCCTTCATTCTTCCCCTCCTGCTATCTTCTTCTTTTTTTCTTAACATATATTGCATTATTTTTTTCTGAGGTACAGATTTAGTGAGACCTGTGTCAGACTTCTGAACTACAGAGCTGTAAGATAATAAAGTTGTGTTGTTATAACATCTACAAAATAAAGACCAAGCAGCACAACATGAAATATTAAGCCCTCCATGACCCTGGTCATCTACCTATTAGTGTAAGTTTTCATCATACATTCAGATTTTATCTTCCTATAGTACCAAATTGCTTAAAGCCCATATTAGATAAGGTACTTTGATATCAAGTAAGTAGAAATAAAATCTGGTTAGTTTAACAAAAATAATATTTATAAATACCATTCTAAATTAAGAAATAAAAAGCCTTGGAAGGTTAGGATCTTCTCTCCAGATAGTTGGCATCAAATGACTAGCACCAATACTACCATTTGTTTTCATGTATCTGCTTAAGTCTTAAATTCTGGAACAGAGAAGAACAGATCAAATTATATTATTCCAAGAGCCCTCACTTTTCCCCAATCTCACTACCTCCATGAACCATCCATGTGACCAGGGACAGTAGAATAGATTGGCCCATGTCTTTGGCCCAGAAACTGAGATTTCCAACCAAAAGGGAAAAGAAGAAAAGTTACAGGGTGGACAAAAATAAGAATTCTATACATATTATGTGGTTCACAATTTTATGCCATTCCCACTCTTCTTCACCTAGAAGGTATGAGGTTCCCTTTAAAAGAAAACCTTTTTTCCTGTAGTCACAACAGTTTTGACACCAGACATGGAGTTTCTATTTCAAGCAATTCTCTAATTCTCTGAGAACACCATCTGTGTCTCTTACAGTGCATTTCATTCTGACACTAACCACCCAGAGTTGTCACAACCCCCAGGTTAAGGACTTGGTCCCACAATATAGTTCCCGTTTTAGACACCAGTTGCAGTTCAGGCCCACCATACTTCTGACCACTAGTTCTGGCTATAACTCAGGGGT
Organism: Eumetopias jubatus; assembly: GCF_037043125.1. NCBI lineage: Eukaryota > Metazoa > Chordata > Mammalia > Carnivora > Otariidae > Eumetopias > Eumetopias jubatus. Next base: position 53,142,480 of record NW_028274814.1, on the reverse strand, counting down.
TTCCATGACCCTCTACTTGGGTTCTATAATTTGTTAGAATTTGGGGAAAGACTTTATTTACTATTAATAGATTATTACAAAGGATACAGTACAGGAACAGCCAAATAGAAGAGATGCATAGAGCAAGATATGGGGAAGAAAAAGCTTCCGTACCTTTTCTTGGCATGCCACCTTCCTAGCACCTTGATGTTTTCAGCAACCCAGAAGCCCTTCAAACCTTGTCATTTAGTGTTTTTAGGGAGGCTTCTCTAAATAGACATGATTGATTAAATCATTGGCCATTGGTAATTAAGTCAATTTCCACCCTTTCTCTCCCTCCCTACAAGGGCAAGGGGTAGGGAAGGAGAGACTGAAAGTTTCAACCCACTAATCATGCCTTGGCCTTTTTTGTAACTATCCACCATCCTTCGAGTGTCCTTGGTTAGTATAAATTCATGTGTAATTGAAAAGAGTTAATTACAAATAACAAAGGATCCTCACCCATATCACTCAGGAAATTCCAAGGCTTTTAGGAGCTCTCAGGAACCTAGGATGAAAACCAAATATATATTTCTTCTTATTATTATATCATAATATCAAACCCTGAACTCATATTGGCATTCTTTACATACATGTCAGTTTATCCAACTAGTTTTTAAACTTAATTTTCCATAATAGTTTTATCAAATTAGACCAACCAACCAACTGATTTTCCTTCCTCCCTCCCTCCTTTCCTCCTCTTTGCCTTCCTTCTTCTTCCCTTCCTCCCTCCTCTTCATGCACTAGTGCAGTTTCAACCTCTGTGCACTAAAGCATACTTCTGGGGTGGAGAGCATTAAAGATTTTTTCAAAATGTTGACTAGGGATTCAAGTAAATCTTTTGTAGAGTTTAAGGAACATAGTACCCTCAGCTGACATCAGGATTACAAAATCTAGTAGTAAAAACAGATGTGCAATCATATAAAACATTAGAGTACACATATTAAATAAAAGGTGGATCACAGAAGTGCTCTCGCTTAAAAACTATACATTTTTTAATATTGAAATGTAATGAAAAGTTTACTAACAGCAATAAAACATTTATAAAGGCAGACCTCATGCCATACTCTCCAAAAAATATATAATATTCCTTCCACATCTGGCCAAACAACAAAAATATCATTAAATTACGGGAAATAATGGTTTTCAAGTCACCGGCCCTGAAACAACAAAGTTCAATGATCCCTAAGAGATGGAAAGCAAATAAGGTGAGCCCTATAATTGCCCGAACTTGCTACTGTGAGAGCATATCCAGGATACTGCACAAGTATGGGGAGCCCAGGCAGAGTCTGACAGGATCTGTGAGGTGAGCAGATGAAATCCAGGTAGACCAAGAGGGATAGAGTTCAAAGAACAGAGAAAAGTCTGATGACCTCCACAGTTTCCCTCTCAAGTATTCAGGTGAGTACTTACCAGCCCATGCATGTGAAGAAAATACCCAAGACTGGGGGAAAAAACACCTTATGAAGAGCCAGAAATAGTTTCTGTTCCCACTAGACAGACTAGAAAACCTCATAAGTTATGGAGCCCAGGGCAGAGTACACAGAAGGGTCTTACCTCAATAGTAGGGAATAATTGGCTATAAACTAAGTGCTATTCCAGTGCCACCTAACAAAGCCAAAAAGCAATATCTAAAAGGATCAAAAATAACAACTGTGTCCCAGAACAAAGTCAAGAATACTTACAGGAATACAAAATATCCAGTACCCAATAAGGTAAAATTCACAATGTCTGCCAATCAAAACATTATCAGGTAAACACAGCGACAAAAACTATAAAAATGAAGTACAAAAGGAAATGAAAATTTTTAAAAAACAAAATATTATTTACCTGTGGGACAACTTTAATTGACTTAATATACTTGTAAATGAGGCTGAAAGAAAACATTTGCAAGTCATATATCGGATAAAGGACTTGTATCTTGAATGTTTAAAGAGTTTTCAAACATCAATATTAAGAAAAGAGACAACTTAATTTAAAAAGAAAAAGACAAAAAACAATTCACTAAAGAAGATATATAAATGGCAATTTAGCACATGAAAAGATGCTCAACATCATTAGTCACAGAGAAATGTAATTTAAAACCATAATGAGATACCACTAAAACTTTTTGGAATTGCTAATATTAAAAAGACTGGTCATGCCAAGTATTGGTAATGATATGGATGAACTGGCACTCTTATACATTGGTGATGGGAAATGTACAACCTCTTTGGAAACATTTGACATTTTTTTATAGTTAAACTTACACACCCACCTTATGATCCAGCCATTTTACTGCTGAGTTTTCCCAAGAAATAATTAACTATCCAAACCTAGATTTTCTATGACTGTTATGGCAACTTTATTTGTAATTACTAAAACATGGAACCAACCCGAATGTCCATCAACTCATAACTGAATAAACAAACTCTGTGATATCCAAACAATGGAATATTACTCAGCAATAAGAATAAATTATTGGTGCATACTATAATACCTAGTAACTATAATAAACTAACGAACAGAAGACTAAACTACTGATACATAACATAATATCAATGAATCTCAAAATAATCATGCTTAAATAAAGAGTACATTCAGTACAATTTCATTTATAAAAATTTATCAAGTAGAGGGCGCCTGGTTGGCTCAGTTGGTTAAGCGACTGCCTTTGGCTCAGGTCATGATCCTGGAGTCCTGGGTTCGAGTCCCACATCGGGCTCCCTGCTCAGCAGGGAGTCTGCTTCTCCCTCTGACCCTCCTCCTTCTCGTGCTCTCTGTCTCTCATACTCTCTCTCTCAAATAAATAAATAAAATCTTTTTTAAAAAACGTATTAAAAACCACTAGTGATAGTGGTTGTCTAGTCATGGGGAAGGAGATATTACCAGGGAGGGACAGGAAGAAGGGATTATAAGAAAACATGAGAAATGTCATTGTGGTCAGTGATAGAGATAGAATTATCTTAATTATAGTGATGGTTTCATGGGTATGCACATATGTCAAACTTATCAAATTGTATTCTTTAAATATGTGCAGTTTATTGGAAGTCAATTATACCTCAATACAGCTTCTTAAAAGGTGATATACACTGAAAGATACAAAACATTGTTGTGTGGCTGGACGTAATTCTAAATTAACCCTTTCACTTCCTCCACTCCAACCCAACCCACATGCAGGTTAGAGGGGAAAAGAGCAAAAAGATAAAGTCCTGGGAACTCTATTAATCCAGGAAATCTCTCCCATGAGAAAAATTCTGAACAGAATGAGCACCTGTCCATCAGCTCTGGAACTCAGTAGCAGTTACAGAATAACTGCCAGAACTCATGATTTTGGTGTCGCCAAGCAGAGTGTAAAGGCATAATCAGAAAAACATGAATTATAGACAGGAAGAAGAGAACATAAGTGACAAAACATTTTGAAGGAGCAGGAGACCAGATAAAGAGATACCAGGTGATGTTTTTCTCTTATCTGCTACACTCCAAGAGATTAATAATGCTGGTATCAGTCTCTCTCAGTACTCTTAAATGTCTTGGCACCATTTTTCCTAAACCTGGGGCTAGGTTGGTAAGAGTTGCTAAGCAGAGACTGGAAAAATGAACCACATTTAATGAAAGTTCCACACTGTATCAGTGGAATAACTTTAAAACTCTCCCAAAGGGGTAAGATACATTCTCACCTGAGTGGTGTGAATATGTCTTAGAAGATTAAAGAAATCTCAGGTGAGAGAGAAGAGTTGAGTTCTCCAAACTGTACATAATGTCAAATAATGACCAAGCATCCTGTCATGCTCCTAGGTTTTAGAATGGGCTGAGCACGTAATGTTAAGTCATCAGACTATATATGTGAAAGCTCAAGAGGTCTCATATAAAGTAAGAAGGAAGTCAAAACAGGTTTGATGGGACTGACCATGTTAAGCACAGACAGCTTAAAAGAAATGTTAGATATGCAAACCATAACAGTCAAAAGGGGGCGGGGAGGAGGAGAAGGAAGGGAAGGAGAGGAATAAAAGAAAATGTTAAAAGAGACAGAAGCGGGGGCACCTGTGTGGCTCAGTCATTAAGGGTCTGTCTTCAGCTCAGGTCATGGTCCCAAGGTCCTGGGATTGAGCCCCACATCAGGCTCTCTGCTCAGCGGGAAGCCTGCCTCTCCCTCTCCCACTCTCCCTGCTTGTATTCCCTCTTTCGCTGTATCTTTCTCTGTCAAATAAATAAAATCTTTAAAAAAAGAGAGAGAGAGAGAGACAGGATGGGAAATAATGGAAAAAATATAACTAAGTATAATGAAGAGATTTTCTATGAGACCTTACTTCCATACCGTTACCTAATCAGAATACAAATTAGATTTTTTTCTAAATCCACAACAATTAAATCACTTAAAAATGATAAAATAAGAGGGCAATTGTAGAGTTAAGAGCACATATTGAAGAACACCATTTTATAATTAAATTTAAAAGAATAGAGAAAAGTTGTTTATCATTTTTACTTATGGACTAAGGATGAAAGGACTTTATTTGGATTCTTTTTTGACTTTTCTTTTACTTCTCAATAGGCACATAAAACTAGTACCATTAAGATGCAATCAATAAAATGTTTAATTAACAAAGCCAAAATCTAAAATGAGATCTTAAAACAAAGACTTGATATAATCACAGTAAATTCCTAAAGGAAAAATCAAAATGATTAAAACAATTAAAAGATAATAGATATGGACTACAAGTATGATCCAATCTAAATATTACTGGTTTCCCTGAAGTAAACAACACAACAAATGGAACAGAAAAAGTTTTCAGTGATGTAATACAAGAAAATTTCTGAAACGGAAGAACCAAAGATGCATTTTACAGGGAGATATTGTATTCCAGGAAAAAATTATATCCCCAATAAGAAGGAAGAATGTGATAAATAGTGCAAAATATAATATACTCATCAGTGTGGAAAGAGAAAAGATTAAATCCTAGCAATGGAATTAGAGAAGGCTTCATGGCAGAGATATCATTTGAGACGTGCCTTGAGAGCTACATTTCTGTGGAAGGTTATGGTGAAGAAATATGCAACCAATAGTTTCAGCAAAAATGAGAAACTATAAAGAACATGTGGTGAAATGCCCAGGATGGGAAGTTGACAGAGAGGTAAATATGGAAGCGGAGCATAAGAGTAAAAGTAACTGAGAAAACTTAACCAATGTGCTAAATATCACTTCTACATATCACTTATTCCAACGCACAATTCCTACCCCTAAGCTAAGAATTTCAAATAAAAGCTATCCTTAATATTTCAGACTGAATTTCACTTCTTCCTTTCCCTCCAAAAAACTGTGGCAGAGCTTAGCCCACTGGTTTGCAACCTGGGACATTTAGCAATATCTGGAGACATTCTTGGCTCTCACATCTGGACAGAAGATGCTATTGGCATCTAGTGGGTAAGTGCTGCTATTCTTGCTATAATGCAAAACACAGCCCCCTCACAACAAATTATTATCCGGCCCTAAGTAGTGCTGAAATTGAGAAACCCTCGTCTAAAACTAAGCTAACCAGCAAAACCAAAACAAATGTTTATCGATTTTATCTGGAGATGTTCAAGCAGTTACAACACTGCTGGTTCCAAGAGACTCTAAATGCCTCTACTCACCATCCACACAGTCCTTGGCCCAATACAGAAATCTCTCTCTATTCCCATTCTCTCCAAAAAACAGTGTCTACTTGTGCCATCCTACTGCTTTCATCCTTGATACCCAAAGAAGCTGACCAAATAATTATCTTTCTATATTCTATCATCTTTCGAATATCGATCTGATATAATCTTATCCTTCCTAACAACTAGTTCTGCCCCTCTGCCTTCTCACTTCTTTCCTCTGTGTCCTCTGCAATCCCATTACCTCATAAACAAAGTATTGTACATCTTCTACTTCTTCACAAAATGCTCGGATGCTTTCTTACAGTTTTCTCAAATCTCCCAAATACCATGAGGGCTGGGAGGAAAGTAGGCATTTATCTTAATTCCTACATCTTCTTTTAAACTATAATGTTGCCTTCTTGTAATTACTTTTTTAGATTCATGACACCTGGCTACATACTCCAAACATTTTTTTATCTGTCATTTGTGATCCTCGTGGTTACATACCCAAATTCATTAAGAATGCTAGACCTCGGGGCACCTGGGTGGCTCAGTCATTAAGCGTCTGCCTTCGGCTCAGGCCATGATCCTGGGGTCCTGGGATCAAGCCCCGCATTGGGCTCCCTGCTCCGCGGGAAGCCTGCTTCTCCCTCTCCCACTCCCCCTGCTTGTGTTCCCTCTCTCACTGTGTCTCTCTCTGTCAAATAAATAAATAAAGGTCTTTAAAAAAAAAAAGAATGCTAGACCTCTCATCACAAAAACAGTCATAATCGTATTAACAATGTTCACGTGCCCAACTTATCCAATACCCTCAACCCACAGACCTCGTCCATCCTAGGGAGTCCATATCCACTCATTTAGCAATCCACACACAAAGACATATCACTTTGAACTGCTCCACTTCTGAAAAAACAAACAACAGACATCAGAATCCCAGTTCTTTATGGCTACATTAGCTAGGGTGTCTAGGTACTATAGAAATCAACTCTTGCTAATTTAAGCAGAAAACACACACACACACACACACACACACACACACACACACACACACGCACTATTGGAAGAAAATTGGTTAAGAGGATGGTCAGAAAAGCTGGAATGCAACTCTGAAAATGGCGGGATAGAGTAAAGCTAAGTTGGTGGAGTAGCAGCTGTGATCACACCATATAAGGGCACCAGTGCCCACTACCAAAGCCTCTGATAGCTGCAACTGAAGCTCGATTCACTGCCACTCTCCCCTGAATATTGGTCATGTCTGCTGCCACTGCCGAAATGGATTTTCTATCATCTTCTGTTCTTTGCAAGACTAGTTCCTTATTCAAAATTCAAGACAAATGTGTTTTGTGCCACCATGCCTTCATACAAAACTCCCCATTGCTTTCTCCTCCTGGAAAGCTCATTTTTCAAAATCTAGCTCAAAGGTCTCCTGTGAAGCCTTGTCTGTCCCACCCAATAGAGTTAATCACTCCTTCCTTTGTTTGTGTCATCTAAGTATGACATAACCGCTCAGTTACAGCATTTTAAATATTGTATTGAAATTACTTATTTGCAAGTCTGCATTTGCTACCAAACAGCCAGTGCCTTGAAAGCAAACACCATAACTTATCTGTGCATCTTCTAGCATAGTGTCAAGCACACTGTAGGCTCAAGAGAAGATTTAATACTGAGAGGATCCCATCCTTTTAATTATCACACAAATATTGAGGACTCCCTGATGTGTTTTATAAAGGATTTCCATATCTTTTTGTGAATGGATGGAGCTGAGTTTTAGATCAAGAAGAATGTTGTAGACCAAACAGAGCTATCCCTATGTGTAGACACGGTGGACTTGGGCTTAAAGGCAACTACCTTATAATATCACCTCCACCACCTTTCATGATAACCCATCAGTTCTGGGAAGGTCCCTATTAAAATACAAATGTTTACACATAGAGTCAGTAAGTCATTTGATAACTGTAGAGCAGCACAGGATCTGAGTAGAAACAGAGCAAGGAGGATAGGAAAGTTTGGGGCTTGAGTCCTATAAGCAGAGGAGAAGTGAGTGTGAATGAGTGGAAAGGCCTAGGTCCATAAAAAAGCACTGGATAATTAGAGGAACACCAGAGCTTAACTTCACCTGTGTCACAATTCTACCCGGCCAAGGTCAAGTGAGTCCTAAGCAAAGCTCAATGCCAAATTTGGGGGCCTACAAAACAAGTTCCACCCAGTCTCTTGAATTTCTAAAATGAGAACACAGTTGCATTTTAAATGTTAATATAATAATTTCAGTTTTTCAGATTGCTTTTTAACAAAGCATAGAATAAAACTAAGAGTGGTTTATAGTTGTGAGTGAAAATTTAAAAATATAGTATATTTTATAATTATAATGGAAATAAAAATATAGTTAGAACATGAAATTTGAATTCAAACAATGGCATAAACTGGACTTGTGATTATAGGGACTTATTTTGAAAAGCAATCATGGGCTAAGCAATCATGGAGATTTAACCTCAGTACTCTGAGTCCTTCTCAGTACTTCATGTGTATAAACTCAGAAGGACAAGGAGGAAAAGCTACCCTAAGAGTTTTCTTTTTTTAAATGTAAGTATCTTTCTCTGGCACTCCACTTGCTCTTACAATAATGGGAACCTAAAAAAAAAAAAAGATAGATGCCTTTATTTTTATTTTTTTAATTCTAGTACAGTTAACGTACAGTGCTATATTAGTTTCAGGTGTGCAATATAGTCATTCGACAATTCTAAACATTACTCAGTGCTCACCAGGATAAGTGGCCTCTTTGATCCCCATCACCTAGTTCAGCCATCCCATCACTCACTGCCCCTCTGGTAACCACTAGCTTGTTCTCTGTATTGAGGAGTCTGTTCTTTTGTTTGCTGCTTTTTCTCTTTGTTCGTTTGTTTTGTTTCTTGTTTCTTAAATTCCACATATGAATGAGATCATATGATATTTGTCTTTCTGTCTTCAAATCTTAATTACTCTCTTTTTAGATATCCACTGTGGATGCCTGAATAGCAAGAATTCTAAAGCCATGATCCCCTTTCAAAAAACTAGTTGGTCAACCCACTCATATACAGACTACAAATAATAGAGGCTGGAAAAAGTACCAGCAGAAGATCACTACCTAAACCTAGTGATAATTAAAGCAGAGGCCAGGATCTGCTTTATAAAATGGATATAAACAAATCAAATGCTTAAAAAACCTCATCTGGGCATAATTTTACTTATATTTATGTTTTCATTTATTTAATAGTGACAAAAAGAGTAGAATTTTTTCATAGCAATTAACACAGAATATAGGGGAAAGTAGTTTTAAAGTATCAAATGAATAAAACATTAAAATACAAAATGTTAGGATGCCTGAGTGGCTCAGTTGGTTAAACATCTGCCTTCGGCTCAGGTCATGATCCCAAGGTCCTGGGATCCAGCCCTGCATCGGGCTCCCTGCTCAGTGGGAAGCCTGCTTCTCCCTCTCCCTCTGCCACTCCTCCCTGCTTGTGCTTTCTTGCTCTCTCTCACTCTCTCTCTCAAATAAATAAATAAAATATTTTTAAAAATTTAACTAAGGGGCACCTGGGTGGCTCAGTCGGTTGAGCATCTGCCTTCAGCTCAGGTCATGATCCCAGGGTCCTGGGATAGAGCCCTCTCTCAGGCTCCTTGTTCAGCGGGAGCCTGCTTCTTCTTCTCCCTTGGTCTCCCATTCCCCCTGCTTGTGTGCACTTTCTCTCTCTCTGTCAAATAAATAAATAAAATCTTTTTAAAAATAAATAAATAAATATAAAAATTTAATTAAAATAGAAAATAAGTTTAGAGTCTAGACATGTATGGGTCTCCAAGCTCATTTTGTTCATCTTACTATAAAAAAGGAAACTGAGGCCCAGAAAGAATGCCACCCGCTCAGCATCACACAGTTGTGAAGCAAGGACTGATCTGGAGTTCTTGAATCCCAGACCCATGCTTTTAAGCCAGGCAAATTATGGTTCACAAATTAAATCCTACCTGCCATCTGTTTTTGTTTGACCTGGATGATGCAACATTTTCTAATAGTTGCAAAAAACTAAAAAGTATAATATTTTGTGATATGAAAATTATGTGAAATTTGTGTGTGTGTATATATATATTTATATATATATGTATAGTCTTATTAGAAAACAGCCACACCTAGTTCATTTGTGTATTGGTTCTGTTTCCTTTTACACAACAAACTAGAACTGAGTAATTGTAGCAGAGACAATTATACACAAAGCCAAAGATATTTATCTGGCTCTTTACAGAAAAAGTTTGCTGACTACTATCTCAAAAAATGAATTTAAGAAACAAGTCCCGAAGCCAACATTCTGATTTCATCAGTCAAAAAAACAAACAGTGTGCAAAATTTCTAATTAATCAAACTCAGATTTTCAAATGTATTCAAAAATTCCTATACACTTATTTTCTGCACTGTTTGGGACTGAATTGTTCTGTTTTAGGCAAGTTGATTTGGTTGCATGGAGTAGAGACACATTCACGTGAACTTAGGCAAAAGAGAATAGTAAGGATACACCTGGAAATCAAGGAATCCAGAATTACAAGACATCATTGAAAAAACATTACAGAGGCTGAAGCTAAAGGATGTTTCTGAATTTTAGTTGGCTCTAGCTACTTTAGATGCAAGAAGTCAAGAACCTTTTTCCTAGTGCTCCATCGTAGTTAACACAGCCATACTCTTCATGAGTGGTTCTTTTTCTCCTAACAACTGGCTTTTTTGGTTTATTTTCACTCTATGCTACTTGAAACTCTACCTTGCATGGTAGAGTTCCATACAGGTACCCTAGTCTGAATTTAGCTTTCACAACTTGGTAGGTGTAGGAACTGAATTGATTCTTGAAGCATTTAGTAACCTAAGTACACAAAAATGCATATGCTTGGCTTCATTCACATTTTATTCTAGCTAATGGGCTGCTGGGAATTCTGGGATTTGGCTTCCCTAAAATCAAGAATTCACACTGTTCTGATCATCCACAGTTCAGAAGATGGCAGCTTCGGAATAATTCCACCCAGGCCTAGAAATGGGTGTTTCCTTCAGAAGAAGCTGTTGTTGGGTTATCATCCTCCAAAATATTTCTTTTTGGTTCACATGCATAATATTTTTCTCTATAGCTAGATTTTAAATCCCTTTAGGAAAGAAAACACTTCTACTTTTATATCCATGATTGTATTTAATAGAACTTATTTAAGGATGCTGAAAATCAGTTGTGGCAGGAATGATCATTTCTACCAGCTAATATTAACAAATAAATCAACAGACTTTAGATTATTCAAGACTAAAAAGATCTAAAATAAACAACCATGAAAACCTATTGGGTTTTTTCTAAGTGAAACATGAGCGTTATAGGTGTTCATTTTTTTCCTGAATATGTAGGTATCAGAATCAGCCCTCCACTTCAGTTCAAAAGGGAGTTTTTTATTTTAATGTTTCCCATTTGAATGTAAGAACTTATGAACATAGACTGTAATCCTAGAGAAAAACAAGGATTCTAGAAATAAGTTGAAAATAAAATAAAGTCAGAGAAATATTATACATATTAATAACTTTTTTCTTCTCAAATGCAAGAATAATAATAAACAAAAAAACTACCTACCTGGGCTTATCTCATAGGACGTCCCAAATTTGAGAATTCTTATCTTTGGTGGCCCTGAATCTAAAGCTTTTCTTTAAAATCAAAAATTTAATATTAGGGGATATGCTTGCAAAATGCAGTAGAATTTTATACTGCAACTTAACAAAGGATCATTGGTTAAAGCAATTTTTTTTTCCTTCACAAAATTGGTGACCACCACAATCCAGAATTTGTGACGGATAAGATGAAGAGTTTCATATGTTAAAACACTAAGATAAACATTTCAAATACTGTCTCCACCAACCAGGATTAAATCTATATGTCAAGTTAAAAACTAAATATAATTTTACAATGTTATATATTTATTTTCTCTCCATGGTTCATTTTTTTAAAAATCTATTCAATAAAAATTTAGTATGACTTAATTCAAGCCCATTTGACACTTCGTATTTGTGCTCTTACCACTGAAATTCAAGACAGTGGTAAAAATAGCATAATAAAAAATTAATAAATTCAGCTTTTAAAAAATGATTATTAGATGGTCAGCAAAGAAACAACAGCAAATATTTAAATGCCTGTATCTAAAATGGAAGATTTTTTAAACTGATTTAGATAAACTGGAATAATAAGTTGCCCCACACTATGCTGCAGTTTTTGACATAGAGATGCACTCATCTATATTGTAAATAATAAAATTGATCTTTTAACAGAGAGTTAAAATATATGACAATAGTGATTATATGTCTAATCTAAAATACCACTTAAATGTATCCATCTTCCTCTGACATATAAATAACACAATATAGCATTATTCTTCCTAAAAGAAACTGACTGTATGAAAGTTCAACATATGGGGAAATAATAACATGCCTACAGAAGTAAAGGAGAAGCTCTTATGATATGACATTAAATTCTAGATCTAAAGTTGTTCTGGGAATAGTTATTTACACTGCTGGTAAATTTCATATTAGAGGTCCTAGTCTATTGAGTACTTTCCTCGTATTCCCATCATAAAAAAAAAAGAAAAAAAACACATAAAACAAACATTTCTCTAAATACAAAAATCCTGTCCTAGACTCCCTAATACCTCTTTGTTTAAAATCCCCACAAACTGCCTCTACCTGTAATGAAATATCTATATATGTTCATAGCCAACTAATAATTTATACTATTGTTCTGCTGGATTTATTTCATTGTAAATTTTATTTAAAAAAAAAGATTTTAAAACCAATTTATTCTAAAGGAGAGCCGATATTTTTAAGAGGATTTGGATACAGAAGCTCTGTGAGTGGTTCATAAAATATTATCTTATTAAATGCAATCGTATTTTAATACTGGGTTGGACTTAAATTATTTAAGTCGTTCAATTTTTCATTTGGCAAATATTTATCTTAATGTTAATATAGTATCAAACTACAAAGGAATACATGCTACATTAATGGACTATCAAGTCCTGTCCTCATTGTGTAAATTTGGATCTCTCATTGACCATCTCTCCCACCTCCATCCCCCACCTCCCTTCTGCAACATAACTACTCACAGGAAAAACCCAATATCAACATAGTTCACCAGTTAGAGGGAACTTGTCTTAGTCTTCTCCATGCATGTCAACAAAGGACTCAATATCTATATAAGATATGTGTAAATAATCTAATATGGATACATACTTATATATATATAAATATACATAATATATATTTAATACCAAATAATTTCATCTAGTATTATAAAATACTAACTTTGGGGGCACCTGGGTGGCTCAGTCGGTTAAGCATCCAACTCTTGGTTTTGTCTCAGGTCCTGATCTCAGGATCCTGGAATCGAGCCCTGCTTTGGGCTCCTGGCTCAGTGAGGAGTCTGCTGGAGATTCTTTCCCTCCTCCCCTCCTCCCCTTCTCCCCTCCTCCCACTCATGCACGCACACGGTCTTTAAATCTTTTAAAAAAATATTAACTTCAGAAGTTCTTTCCTTCTGCATATAATTGTCCTCACAAATATTTGAAATAATTCAAAATATGTGACAATTTTTGTGATTATTAATTCACATCAAAGAAAGAGAACCTTAAGCTATGCAAGAAGGAAAAAATATTGCAGATTTGTGTGACAACAGGAATTGTGGCCATATTGAACTTGGTAATCATTTCGTAACATTATGTATATGTGCACCAAATAAAGACAAGTTCGTCACCACACCTGGTAGATGATTTCACTTGCCTACTTTCTACCACTTCCTACCTTGTTTCCACTGAGGTAACAAATGAAGGAAATAGTTACTGTCCTTTTTTCCCCAAAGCAAATTCTCACTCTGTGTAAGTAGACAGACGTTATAAATATATTATTCCTTCAGGCAACAAAAACTTACATCCTTCCCAGTCCCAAAAATTGGTGGTAACATAGAGTAAAATGTAAGTTCTGCCATGTTGCATTTGCTTTTACCATTAGCATTAATATTCATCTGCTTGTAGGAGGTCAAATACTAGAAAAATAAATAAGCTATAGACAATTAAAATGTACTCCAGACCGACACAAAATCTAACCCAGGCAACTGTTTCTTGCTGGTGACTTTGCTTAACACATTATTCATTGGGAAACATGAGGAGTTTCTGGGAATCTCTGTGCTGTTTCAGTTCTAACACACATGTAACAAAATACTATTGTCCACAGAATTTAAAATTTCCAGATTATGTGTCAGTGTATGAACCAAAATATTCTCTGCAAATTATGTATTTTTTAGGAACCAGAAGTTAAAGGGGAGTGCTAAAAATCAAGAGAGAAGGAACAAGATCGGGGAAGGGGGAAAATAAGGCAAAATCTGGGAAAGCATTGTCCATTGTGACAACCAATCCATCAGGGACCTTTGTTTGGAATTCTCCTCAGCAAGCCAGAACACAAGGTTTTTGTTTGCATAGACACTGTTTTTGGTGACAAGCAGTTTCCCCGCTAACTACAGTCCTTACCCACGTTGTCCTTTCACAAACTGGTGGTTTTTATCATAGATTTATAGCCTCTGGGGAGCTCTTCTCTTTCAAGAGCAGTTTGCAGATCTGCAGGCATAATGTTTTTTCTCTGTCCTTCCAACCTCATTTTTGCCACCTGGCCAGCTTCATGTCAAAGTAGTAATTTCTACTTTCAAAGAAAAATAAAGGTCCCCTAACATTATGACATTATAAGCTGAATTCATTGTCCCCCAATTCCTTAGCCAGATGCTCAGTGTAAAATTTTGAATATATATATCACTTAAAAATGGTATTCTAAGGCATTATACATTGTTTTCGTGGGACCCTGAGATTTATAGTGTTTATTGACAGTTCCCATCTATGTGGTTGACTCATGATTTGGGAGCCACCTATGTAGAATGGATTAGCCAGTGGATGTGGACCCAAGCGAGATCTGGCCCAAGGTTCATCTAGAGGGACACCACTGGGAATTGATGGTCCCTCTGGACAAAAATGTTAAAGTAGCAAGATAGAGATTGTTGGCCCATGGTAGTCTGTGGGAATGAGATGATGAGAATCCACATTGGCAATTCTCAAAGACCAAAATCTATTCTGTATTGTGACTGAATTACAGGAAGATACTCTAACCTGATCGGCTCTCGGGCGGTGAGATGCCCTGATCCTGGTGACAGATCTAGAATCTATATCACACAGTGCAAAGATTTTGGTCCTTGGAGTCAAATGTTTGACTCTAGGCATGGCTTTTTTTCCCTCTACTTAAATAAGGACTCTATTTGTATTCAGCTTTATTGAGATAGTAATTGACAACAAAATTGTAAGATATTTAAAGTTCACACTGTGGTGATTTGATATATGTATACATTAGGCTCCACAGTTAACCACAGGGATTGCCTTTGACAATTTAGACTCTCAGCCTAATATTTTTTGTTGTATTTGTAAAATAAAAATGATACCTATGTCCTGCAGTTGCTGTGAGGACTTAAGTAAGATTATCTACAGGAAGTGGCTGACACATAGCAGCAACTCATAGATAGTGCCCTCTCCTCTGCCCTCCTAACCTCTTAATGAAGTTCCCTAGAGAGGTTTAGGAAGAACTAGAGGGCCAGCTACCATTTTCAAGAGATCATGAAAAGAAGATGTATCAATATATTAGAGGTGTGGACACCAAAGGCAGTAGGCAGTCATGAGGGAAAGACATAGAATGCAGTGTGACTACAGTACTTACTGTGAGGCAGGAAGTAAGAGGAGATAAGTCTGGAGAGGGAGATCATTTATCTGAGAGTGGCCCTGAAGGGTTCTAAAGAAAGTAACTTAGTCAGATACAAATTTTAGATAGATAATTCTGGCAACAGAATGGAACGTAGACTAGGGGATGGAAGCGAGAGTGAAGGTGGAAAACATAGAGTGTAATTCACTTGAGGAATAACAAGGGGCCGAATGAGAACAATGACAAAGGCGCAGACAGACACACACACAGTAACCTCAGGACTTGGGTTTGCTATTCTTGTGGAGGTGCGTAGAATGACACAGGGAATATAGGAAGAGAAGTTTTGAAGGAGAACATAAGAGAGAAGGTATCATTCAATGCTGAAAGGAATCAAATGCTTTGCATTCCACCCACCTAGTTCAGGTGGACTTAGACCTTAAACATTCCTTGTTTAAAGCAAGAAATGATAGCTCAGGACCCTGGAGATTATAGTTCAAATAATAGTTTAAGGGGTACAATGTACACCAGTAATTAATGAAAACACAGTATTTAAATAAGATATTATGCCACAGATAAAATGTCCATATGTTCTAGATCTAAAACCAGGAAATATCTGGGGCGCCTGGGTGGCTCAGTTGGTTAAGCATCCGACTTCAGCTCAGATCATGATCAGGCCCCACACTGTGCAGAGTCTGCCCGTTCCTCTACCTCTGCTCCTCCCCCTGCTCACTCTCTCTCTCTAAAATAAATAAAATCTTAAAAATAAATAAATAAATAAAAATAAATAAAACCAGGAAATATCTGATAATAGCCTTTTTCTTCTCATTTGTGAGCTTAATTACACAGAAATAATTCAAAGAGTAAATTACATTTACTTATACATTTAGAGACTTGCTTTTATGTAAAAAAAATTAACATTTTTATGAAGTCTAGGCTGATGTGGAAAATCCAGAATATACAGTCACTAACCATAGAATTGACCACTTAAATTAAACACACATAAAAACATAACTTTACTCATAAAACCTTCAACCATTTTATGAATGGTTGAGACTAAGATAAATTTGGTTACCACACTATCCGTTTGAACTTTACACTGGAAATAACGTTGTGGCTCAACATGCTGACATATGTTATCTCTTAAGACCAGTTCAGATACTAATGTCATTAGTTAGTGAATTAGTTTCTTTCCATACCTGATCTAGGCATTAAGGATCAAGATGCTACTTGTACTGCTCAGATACCACTGGGTCCAAGCAGCTTTGGATGAATAATACAAAACCTTTGTTCTAATTCTTTTGTTTTTTCACGCTTTTTTTCCTGTTCTTTCTTCCCCTGCCTCTCGCTTAAAGAAACATGGAAATCTGTACAATTTCATCTTAAAAGCTATAACCTAATTACAGGAGGCTTGTCTTGCTGGTCTATATGCCTTCATATTTTTTAACAATATCCTCACCTATTGCCTTAAAATTTTAAAGAATTGTACTATGATACATTCTGGTATTTTCCACATATTGATCTGGTTTCTGTTATACTAGTCAAATAGAAATATTCTCAACTTAGGTCTCTCAGCTTTAATTTTAGTAGTTACATAAAAATAACATATGTGCTTAACCTGTATGGTTGAACTGTGACCATGTCATTTAAGTTAATCATAGTCACATCAATATGGACTCATTGATGTGCTTAGAAATTCGTAAAGAATATATAGGAATAGATAAAATCATGTGAAAAAGATCTTCAAATAATAAAAAACTTCCTAGCATAAGAAAGCAAATGCTTGAGATGGCTCTATTGCACCAATTTTAATAACATGCATTATTACCATTTTTTAAACTTTTATCATTAAAAAATTAATGTTTCTTTTCCACACAATGAATTCACTCAAATACTGTGAACAGTTATCCTGGGAAACAAAATTTGTTCTACTGACGTATATTATTTTATTCCAAGTCTCACTGAAAATAAAATTGATCACACAGCTAAATTATGGTCACTATAATTTAGTTGCTCCTTACAGTTATATCTTAAATGTCATCGGCTCTGCCTCAAATATAAAGTACAGGATAACTCTTTGTTCCTTCTTCTTTGACCTTGTTTTACTACTGCTTAAAACTTTCAATTAATCACACTCATTTATTTAAAGCTTTTGGGTTTAATATAAAGCCGAATACCAAACCACATAACCACAGTGACACTAATTCAATGGGTCATTGAATCACTAACTTGGTGAGAGAAACAAATCTTCAATGAACTACATTTGGTATGTTCTTTACAAGAGCTTCTTTGAAAAAGAAAAGCAATATTTGTGTGTCATATTTTAATGACAGTTAGCCTGGTGATGGGTATGAAAGAGGGCACATACTGAATAGAGCACTGGGTGTTATATGCAAACAATGAATCATGGAACACTACATCAAAAACTAATGATGTAATGTATGGTGATTAACATAACATAATAAAATTTTTAAAATTTAAAAAAAAGAACACATAGAAAAATCTATAGTGACAATGAATTTTTCACCCTACCCAAAATTTCAAAGTAGATTCCTTAAAATAACATTTTTACATATAGAACTGAATTTGATTTGTAAAAAAAAAAAATTTCTGCCAATTTTCAGAAATGTATCTATTATATAAAATGGGATAAAGCTATCACTGAGAAGCAATTGAAGTGTGACCTTAATTTGGTTATAGCATTTGTAGTCTCATTAGCATGTTCTATTTGGCTTCAGTGGTTATGATGAAGGAGTCCCAAGGAATTCTGAGCTTTCAACTCTCAAATCCTGAAGACTTGTTAGACTCGTGGTATCATTGACAGAGTAAAAACACAGAGAGAGGTTAATTGGTTGGGGGGGAGGATGCTGTAATTTTAATTTGTACTAAGTATGCATTCAACTAAGGATGTCTAATAAGCAGTTCGAAATAATAAATACTATTATAAATACTATTAAATAATGTTTCAATTGACAAAGCACTTTTATAATTATCATCTAATTTGATCTCTACAAAAGTCCTATGAGTTGGTGGATGGGACAGATATTATCATTATCAAATTCATTTTGTAAATGAGATTTGGTAATGGAAACAATAGATCTGGGAAAGATACAAAATATTTTGAACCTGCTGTCTTTACGCCACTATTTTGAAGGGTAAATATTTTGACATTTTGATACTTTGACTTTCTATTTATGAACATATTTTATCATTGTAGAAATGTTGATAGGGGCACCTGGGTGGCTCAGTTGGTTAAGCAGCTGCCTTCAGGTCAGGTCATGATCCCAGGGTCCTGGGATCAAGCCCCACGAAGGGCTCCCTGCTCAGTCGGGAGCCTGCTTCTCCCTCTCCCTCTGCCTGCCGCTCTGCCTACTTGTCCTTTCTTTCTCTGTCTCTCTGTCAAATAAATAAATAAAATCTTAAAAAAAAAAGAAATGTTGATAAATTTTATTTTTTAGAATAAATATTTTAGGTTACTTTTTAGAATAAATCCATTAAGCCCAATTAAATCTATGATTAACTTGTTACATACAGTAGTTACATACTATTCTTATTTCCATTGTCACTTTTCTTCTACTGAAGATTTTTAATTGGGATCGGTTATTTGCCATGTAAATTTTACAAGAAAAATTTGATTAATAAATCAACTTTTGTCAAATCAAAACTTTTTAATGGTTATACGTTCTGATGTTTTGGTTTGGGTCATTATTCTACCAAGATTAATTTCCCTGGATAATATTATACAAAAATATTTTAATAAGATGCTATTGTTCATCTAATTTTAGTTAACAAATTTATCATGTGCAGCTACATCCTTTCTTGGTTTTATTTTTTATTGATTATGTGTAGCAAGTTCACTTGTTAGGAACCACCAAACCAAAATGCCACTGGAGTTTAAATGGTAGCATCAAAATAGCTTGCTTTGAGTTGGGTGCTATCTGCATTTGGATAATACTCATTGCAAAGTCTGGAGCAATACTCATTTTAGAGAGAAAAAAAACAATAAACCAGGGAAAGTTTTAGAGATCACTAAATTTTAAGCCTCATATATGAGAATCTCTGGGAATGAATATTTCAACAGATTATATTTTCTACATCATCACACTTTCTTTATGTTAAGAAATAATGAGCAAAACTTACCCTTTCCAACAAACCACCATGAAGCAGAAGTCCTGAATTGAATGAGATACACGAATCATTTCATTGGTATAAAGAATTTCAGGGGACTCCTGCCTTTGGCTCAGGTCATGATTCCAGGGTCCTGGGATCAAGTCCCACATCAGGCTTCCTGCTCAGAGGGGAGTCTGCTTCTCTCTCTTCCTGCCACTCCCCTTGCTTGTGCTCTCTCCCTCTCTCTCTGGCAAATAAATAAAATAAAATCTTAAAAAAAAAATAATTTCCGATGAATAATTTACCATTGAAACATTGATGGAACCAGACAGAATTTCAAAAGATGCCCCCTTAGATTGCTGAGCAAAATAATCTCTCAATAACTATATTCAAATTTCATTAGACCACCATTCAAAACATGTAAGGCCTCAGACTAGTTTCTTCACCTCTTCCAACGTAGTAATTCCATACCTTTTCAAAAAACATCTCTCCTTGTTTAGTGACATGAATGGCTTATTGATATTTAATACATGGAGAGAAAAAGGTAATTAAGATAATTAGTGCAAGAGACACAACGAGAAAAATAAATGAAAAAACCTTTGCTCAGAAAGACAATGACTTGAAAGATGAGAACAAATGTTTTAGAATCAGACCGATGTGTATTCTGGTACTTCCTCTACCACGTATTAGTGGGATCCCTGTGCAAGTTATTCACTCTCTCAGGGCCTCCGTATCCCCATTTATTAAATGAAGATAATCATCGCTCCTACTTCACAGGTTCTTGTGAGGATTAAGTATGATAATGTGTACAGAGCACTTAGGCCAGTGCAAGCAGTACAACAGATATTTAACAAATGCTATTTAACTGAAAATTATAATAGTATAAGTTTAAATATTTTAAAATGGTTAAAGCACTACTGAGGTAATAGTTTTGCATGAATTGTGTTTGATATATATTTTTTTTAAAGATTTTATATATTTGACAGAGAGAGACACAGCGAGAGCAGGAACACAAACAGGAAGAGTGAGAGAGGGAGAAGCAGGCTTCCCGCCGAGCAGGGAGCCGGATGCGGGACTCGATCCCAGGACTCTGGGATCATGACCTGAGTCAAAGGCAGACACTTAACCGACTGAGCCACCCAGGCGCCCTGTATGTGTTTGATATTATCATAGACATTGCTCTTTACTTATTACTATAAACATGGCCTATAAAATTTAGCCAATGTTGCTATAGAATACCACTGCCCTGCATGTTATAAATATATCTTTATGTTTGCAGAGAGAAACCACAGAGATTTTTATGCACACCTATTCTGGTAGAATTCATATTTTAACTGTAGCGACTGATACTGAATATTTCCTATATTGTGTTTTAAATTCAATGATTTTTGAATTATCATTCTAAAATCTATAGAAGATCTTACAAAGTATATATTATTGATATCATTTTTGTAAAATACAGCATGTTTTAGTTGTACAAGTCTTTAGAAGAATTTTTGCCATCTTTAAGTAAAATAAATTGTCAAACCCTGTTGCCTAGAGTCAATTTTCAGTTCCACAGTATAGTATAGACTATTTCTTAGCCTTTGTATAAATGGAGAATTAGTTTAACATCAAGAAAAACAAATTAAGATGACAGCTTGTTAAAGAAAAACAATGAAGACTATAGGAATCAACCTAATCTTTAAGTTTCTATATTAATTTATTGTACATTTGAGGAGTTGTAAACAAATATTAGAATTAGAGCTAAATATAAGAAGCTCTGGGTGTTTAATTATTCCTTGAAGAGTAATTAGGTTGCCACAAAAACTCAATCTCACTGGATTAGCAGTGAAATAATATCAGTGCCTAATAAATATATGTTGTAAATAAATCAAGATATAAAGAACAGATGCACCAAAGGAAAGGAAAAATAGACTACTGAAATAGACAATTGTATTTGAAATAATCATTTCTAATTACAAAAAACCTCACTGATATATTCTACCCTTGGAGAAACCAATCTGAATTAACAACAACAAATAAAAACAAATTAAAGACTCTAATAAAAAATGCAGATATAGTACTTTCAAATTCAAACTGAAAATTTAGCTGCTAATAAAAGCACTTCTAAGTAACAGACTTTCATTGCATGCTTTAATAAATAGGTGGGAATCATCTGAAATTAGGTAAACCCATTTGTATCACACAATGTGTTAAAATCTTTGAGAACAGCTTGGTTAAAAGCCTCAAGCAATCTTGTTTACACTATTAGTAAATCCTTGCTCCATAGATCATACAAAAGTAAATTTCAGCCTAGCCTAGTTCAAATTATCATAAATTCTGAATTATATTCAGCATTTTAAAGCTGGAAGGGACCTCAGAGATCTTCCAGTGAAGTCTATAATAATGAGGTTTTCCTGGCTGTTACATCTAAAACACATACGATATGTGTAAACAAATTCTAAACATTGTTGACTATTTTCAAAAATGTTACAATGTATTGTTACTTCAATCTGGTATATCTTTTCAAACTTATGGATAATTTCACATGATGTTCAGAAATGTTTTGTCAGGATGGTTTAAAATCATAAGCAGTGTGTTGCATTGCTTTTGTTGTTTGCTTTATCTTTTTGTTTTCTTGTCCCACTCCAGTCGAGAAAGTTCAGGAGTAATCATCTTCATGCCAACAGTTTGAATAGACAAAATATACAAATAAGATAGCTAACAATTTCAAGAAGTTAAAAGAAGTCAAAACAGAACTATTACACAGATCTGAAATCACTTGTGGTGGGAGCCACCATGTGGCTTTCTACACACATGAGAGAAACCTTAGAATTTCACTCCTATACTCTGTTCTGCTTAGGTGGATTTTATACTGGGAGGAAATCAGAGACAAACCTTGCATGCAATACTGCTGAACTCTATCCTGCAATTTCCCAGAAACTGGTTCTCTGCTTGCCAGACCCCCTAACTGTATATTCTCATTCTTAGAGACTTTTCTGGAACCTTATGGGAAAATTATCAAAATATGTCATTACTTCTAGGAGAAAAAAAGTGAGGCTTTTGTGATTTGGGCACCATCTGCCCAGCCACCCTGCTCCCTGATGTAACCAACTTTATTTATCCATTCAATAAGCAGTTATCGAGCAGCAACCAGGTGCCCGGCATATGCTATGTTGCCAAGAGGAATACAAAAGAAATGTTAAACACAGTTTCTGACCTCAGAGAGTTTCATGTCTGATTGTGGAGAAAAACACAGTTTTGTGAAGCAGCTAAATTACAGTGCATAACAGTGTACAACAGCACAAAAAGGGGACGTTTCTATCATCCTAGAGAGTTCTGTAAGACAGCTCTGTGTCATACTCAGTTATAGCAAGATCAACCCAAGAGAAGTGCAGGACTCAGGGTGAAAAGGGAGCTCAGCTCAAATCACAAGAAGCTTACATTAAGGGTCAGTAACTCAAAGCAGAAATAATTCCTTCATGGAAATCCCATGACGGGTCCAAAGTTCATTTCAGCACTTCTTGAAGCCCACATATCATAGAGAACTTTTCTTCATCAAAAGGATGAACCAATTAGTATAAGAGACATAGGATATAAGAAGGTAGGAAAATGAAATCAACTAGCTTATGAGCTAACTTATTTGGAGATGCCGCATACACAATGTGAAGTGGTATAAAAATTTAGCAATGCCCAAGGGCAAGAAAATAAAAACTAGAGAAAGGAAGCAGTTTATGGGTTTGACAGAAATTCTATCTTGCAAACAACTGTTGATCAGCAGACACAATATCTTGTGTCTTAGATCACTGTAAGCTCAGGGTGATTTATTTGCAAGAAGAGTAAAAAGAAATCTAAACTAAATGACTGGAAGGGAAAAGGTACTAATGGGAGCAGGAGGGGGATGTTGAAGGGGTTCTGCAGATGAAGTTACTCATGCAGCCCCATAATGCTGGAAAAGTAGAAAGCTGAGGAAGAAAAATTTAGAAGTAAGAAACATTTCTTATACTCTATCTCCAATGACCAGGGATTACCAAGAACCCCTTAACTTCTACCACTTTAAGACAATGTAACCTCTCTTTTTTTAAAAATCATATTGATATTAAATGATATTAAAATCATAAGGATATTAATTTTAGTAGTCAATACGTTAGAAACAGTTCAACTCTCAGGTGTAATCTCGGCTATTCAAATAATGTGTGATCCCAATTACAGTCGTTAATTTTTTTAGCCACAAAATGTATATGTGCCCCAAAATACTTCCAACCTTTTTTATAAATACATAATCATTTTTTTATTCCTGTCTTTACCTAAAGAAGCAGTATTTAAAGATGGATGATCAGATGCAAATGATTGGCCAACACAGACAGAAAAAATCTAAATTCTTCCCCTTGTGGCAGGCTATTTTACTGGTGGCCTTTAAAGCATGTGCTCATAACATGCACATGCTTCAATAGTCCTTTACCACTCTAGGCTTGGCCATGTGATTTGGTTCAGCCAATAAGCCAGTGGCAAGTGTGACACAATCAGAAGTGTGATAAAACCCAAGCTAGAGGGGAGACTGATGGAGGAAAGAACCTGGAAGATGAGGAGCCATCTTGGATGTGCCAGCCCTAGCAAACTCCTAATTAAATACAGCTACATGAGTGACCTCATAGATCTTAAGCATTTTATCACAAAAAGAAAAAAAAAAGAGTTCACTATGTTAACTACCTGAAGTGATGGGCATGTTAATTATCTTGATCTTGGTAACCATTCTACAATATAGATGTTCATCAAATCATCACACTGTACACTTTAAATATACACAGTTATGCTTTTCAATTTTTCCTCAATAAAATTAAAAAAAGAAAGAAAAGAAAACCACCCAGCTGAGCACAGTCAAGCCAAAGTTGCTTCCAATTTCCACCCTGACTCACAGTGTGATCAAATGTTATCACGATAAAAATCTTAAAAGTATAAAAATGTGTTTGTTTTACTTAAACTACAATTCTGAAGATAATCCAGAGTGCCAACTCCCTATTTTTTAATGGCTATGTTCCTTAGTTTCACTAAAAGGACAAGTCTAATATTTCTTATTGGTGGAGAAATAAAGATAGAATGTTTCTTCTTTGAACAAACTAGTACTTTCAGATTTTATTGGATTTTTTAACCTTTATGGAATTTTTAAAAATTTTAGGAACTCAAAAGGGACTTAAAGCTTTTAATAAACAACATTTTTAAAAGTTAACATTAGCCTCTATATTCTAGTGAAGAGAAGTAAGTAGAATGATCTTGAGGGGCAAAAGTCTCAATACATGTACTTTTGGCCTCAGAATACACTTTTTTCCATCTGGCTAATCATCAATTTCTTCATTAGTAGTAGTTTGTATGGTTCTTCATTAGTCATTTGAATTGCTCACGTACAGTTCTGTTCATAATTTTTTTCTTTATAGGACTTCGTTGTATTAGTTGTCCTTTATTTATATGTAATCCCAAATTAAGAACAGGAAAATAAAAGATGATATTTCTTTATAATTTTGCTCTTATTAAAGCCTTAAAAACATATGACCTGTGTTATATTATGTTGTTTTTCAGAATTTAATGCAACTTCTAAAGTCAGTTAGACAATGAAACTATTTAATAGCAATCCTCCAAAAAGGCTTATGTGGTCAAGCAAATTGGAGAAACGTTCTGTATTCTATAGATTAAAGATTAATATATTAAAGTCTCTGAGGAAGAAACCATATTAATTTTGTTCAAATTTACATGGCTACAGAATTGTTTTTTGCACACTAGCTCATAATTGTTCAAGAAACAGTGTGCTTTCAGGAATCTTAAAATGGTAAAAGTCAAGTGGACCTCTTTGTTTTATTCTACCCAGAATTATCTTTATCAGCTGTACTTTGGGGGTAAATATTTATTAAAAGCTCTATCAAAGTCCCTTTTGAGTTCCTATAATTTTTTAAATTCCATAAAGTTTAAAAAGTCCAATAAAGTCTGAAAGTACTAGCTGGTTCAAAGAAGAAACATTCTACCTTTATTTATCCTCCAATAGGAAATATCAGAGTTGTCCTTCTAGTGAAACTAAGGAACAGAGCCATTAAAAAATACAGAGTAGGCTAGTGGGTATTTACCACAAAGATACAAATGTAGGGATCTGAAGGGGTACGCGCACCCCAATGTTTATAGCAGCAATGTCCAATAGTCAAACTGTGGAAAGAGCCAAGATGTCCATCGACAGATGAATGGATAAAGAAGATGTGGTATATATACACAATGGAATATTATGCAGCCATCAAAAGGAAGGAGATCTTGCCATTTGCAATGACATGGATGGAACTGGAGGGTGTCATGCTGAGTGAAATAAGTCAATCAGAGAAACACATGTATCATATGACCTCACTGATATGAGGAATTCTTAATCTCAGGAAACAAACTGAGGGTTGCTGGAGTGGTGGGGGGTGGGAGGGATGGGGTGGCTGGGTGATAGACATTGGGGAGGGTATGTGCTATGGTGAGCATTGTGGATTGTGTAAGACTGTTGAATCACAGATCTGTACCTCTGAAACAAATAATGCAATATATGTTAAGGAAAAAAAAAAGAAGACGAAGATAGCAGGAGGGGAAGAATGAAGGGGAGTACGTCGGAGGGGGAGACGAACCATGAGAGACGATGGAGTCTGAAAAACAAACTGAGGGTTCTAGAGGGGAGGGGTGTGGGGGAATGGGTTAGCCTGGTGATGGGTATTAGGGAGGGCACGTTCTGTGTGGAGCACTGGGTGTTATGCACAAACAATGAATCATGGAACACTACATCAAAAACTAATGATGTAATGTATGGTGATTAACATAACAATAAAAAATGTAAAAAAAGAAAAAATATAGAGTAGGCATTCTGGATTATCTTCAGGATTGTAGTTTAAGGAAAACAAATACATTTTTATACTTTTAAGATTTTATCATGATAACATATGATCACACTGTGAGTCAGGGTGGAAACTGGGAAGTGACTTTGGCTTGAAATCAAGAGTCTCATGCTCTACTGACTGAGCCAGCCGGGTGCCCCCTTTATAATGGTATATAATATATGGACTGTGGAATAGATAATAATATTTTATTGTGTTAAATTTTCTGATTTTGAGACTCAGAACACACACTAAAGTATTTAAGGATGAAATGGCATTATTTCTTCAATGTATTTTCAAATATTTGAAGGAAAATATGCATATATGTATAAATATAGAGAAAAATAGAAGAGAATGATAAAGTAAATGGGGCAACATAAAGAATTGGCAAATTTAGGTATATGTTATATAAGAGTTCCTTATACTATTCTAGTAAATTCTCATAATTTTGAAACTATATCAAAATGGATTTTTTAAAAAGTTTCACTGTAGCTAAAACTAAGTGTTCTCAAATTTCTCACCAAAAATTTAATGCTGGGCTATAATCTGATTCAGAGTAATCAAGACAATATATGTAAAAAAAAAGTGGTTTGGAATCTATTATGCCAACTGAAAATTTAAAAGGTAATTTTTTAGATATAAATATCTTTATGGAGGATAATTATACACTTGAGAGTTGAACAATATAGGTTAAACCAATTATAAATATTCAGTGACATAAAGATTATTTCTTTTTTGATGAAATAAAACCAAGAAAACATATAAAGTACCATTTTCCGAAAATCCATGAGGAGGTGATAAATTAGACATGTAATGAAGTAAGTATGTGATCTGAAGTCAGAAGACACAAATTCAAATTTATTTCCCACAAGTGTGGGGCTTTGAGAGAGTCAACTAACCTTCCTGAGCACCAGTTTCCTAATCTGTAAAAAATTCTACTCATAATACAAGCCTCATTAATGAGGAAAAAAGTGAGTAAAATAAAGAAAATTGACAGCACATTGCCTTATGTGGAGCAAACAGAAACTCTGTCAAGCATAGTATCTCAGCCATGTAAATATAATGTTCTAGCCATCTCACACATGCTGGTTAGTTCCCAAGTTATTGGACCTAACAAGAAATTCCTTCTAAACTGTGAGGCAAAAAATGAGGCATGAGAAATATGTTTCCTGGTGACGGGGAAGGTGTGAGAGTTGAAGAGAAACAAATGAAAGAAGCTCTGGTTTATAGGATCATCCTACCAAAGAATTATCAGTAGGGACTCCAGATATTCTGACCTAAACATCTTTTTGTGCCATGACCTCCCATCTTTGGATTTTTTTTAATCTCTTTCTTTGAGATAAATTTGGAGCAACATTTCAGATCATATATTTTGTAAAATTATGTAAATGTTCTTTTTCTGACGACTTATGCATCTGAAAGTGTACTTTAATGGCTTTTACACAAGAAATACAAATTGTTTAGATATGAAATCCTTAGATCACCATGTTACCCTTTCAAAGTTCTTAGATAATTTTCACTGTTTTATAATATCTGCAGGGCAATATCTAAAGCTATCTAGATACATTTTTCCTTTGTGAATAATCCTTTCTTTTCCCTTTCCACTTATTTGGATACTTGACAGTTTGTTTTTATTTTATTTTATTAATTTTTTAAATTTTAATTCCAGTGTAGTTAACATACAGTGTTATATTAGTTTCAGGTGTACAATATAGTGACAGACAGTTCTATACATTGTTCAGTGCTCATCATGATAAATGTATTCTTTAATCTCCATCACCTATTTTACCCATTCCTCCCCCACACATATACTCAACTCCCTTCTGGTAAACATTAATTTGTTCTCTATAGTTGGGAGTCTGTTTCTTGGTTTGTCTCTCTCTCTCTTTTTTTCCTCTGTTCATTTGTTTTGTTTCTTAAATTCCACATATAAGTGAAATCATAGGTATTTGTCTTTCTCTGACTTATTTTGCTTCACAGTTTTGCTTAGCTCTAGCTCCATCCATGTCTGTGCAAATGGCAAAATTTCATTCTTTTTTATGGCTGAATAACATTTTATTTCATTATGTATACATCACATCTTCTTTATCCATTCATCTATCAGTGGACACTTGGGCTGCTTCCATAATTTGGCTATTGTAAATAATGCTGCCATAAACATAGGGGTACATATATTCTTGTGAATTAGTGTTTTTGTATTCTTTGGGTAAATACCCAGTAGTGCAATTACTGATCAGAGGGTAGCTCTATTTTTAACTTTTTAAGGAACCTCCATTCTGTTTTCCACAGTGGCTGCTCCAGTTGGCATTCCCACCAACAGTGTGCAAGGATTCCTTTTCCTCCACATCCTCTCCAACACGTGTTTCTTGTGTTTTTGTTTTTAGCCATTCTGACAGGTGTGAGGTGATATCTCACTGTAGTTTTGATTTACATTTCCCTGATGATCAATGATGTTGAGCATTGTTTCATGTGTCTGTTGACCACCTGTATGTCTTCCTTAGAGAAATGTCTATCCATGTCTTCTGCCCATTTTTAATTGGATTATTTGTTTTTTGGTTGTTGAGTTTATATAAATTCTTTATGTATTTTGGATACTACCTTTTATCTGATATTTCATCCTCTCCCATTCAGTAGGTTATCGCTTAAATTTGTTTCCTTTGCTGTGCAGAAGCTTTTTGTTTTGATGTAGCCCCAGTAGTTTATTTTTGCTTTTGTTTCCTTTGCCTCAGGAGACATCTAGATAAATGTTGCCATGGCCGATGTCAAAGAAATTACTGCCTGTGCTCTTTTCTAGGATTTTTATGTTGTCTCACATTTAGGTCTTTTTTTTTCTTATATGGTATGCTTCACAAATTTGCATGCCATCCTTGTGCAGGGGCCATGATAATCTTCTCTGTGTCATTCCAATTGTAGAATATGTGCCACCAAAGAGAGCCACATTCAGGTCTTTAATCCATTTTGAGTTTATTTTTGGGTATGGTATAAGAAAGTGGTCCAGTTTCATTCTGTTTCATGTAGCCATCCAGTTTTTCCAACATCATTTGTTAAAGAGACTTTTTCCCATTGCATATTCTTGACTCTTTTGTTGGAGATTAATTGACCATATAAGCATGGGTTTGTTTCTGGGCTTTCTATCCTATTCCATTGATCTATGTGTCTGTTTTTGTGCCAGTGCCATACTGTTTTGATTACTACAGCTTTGTAGTATAACTTGAATCTGGAATTGTGATCCCTCCAGCTTTGTTTTTCTTTTTTGAGATTGTTTTGGCTATTTGATGTCTTTTTTGGTTCCATACAAATTTTATGATTATTTGTTGGAGTTCTGTGAAAAATGCTGTTGTTTATTTGGATAAGGATTGCATTAAATGTGTAGATTGCTTTGGGTCATATGGACATTTTAACAATATTTGTTCTTCCAATCCATGAGCACGGAATATCTTTCCATTTGTTTCTATTGTCTTCAATTTCTTTCATCAGTGTTTTATAGTTTTCAGAGTACAGGTACTTGACAGTTTTTAAATTATTATTTACCTGGGTATTCAAAATTCTTTCAATATGAGTTTTGTAGGTTTCATTTTTATGTTTGTCTTGAATTTAGTAATGTCACTCAAATCTGCATTTTCAGGTCAGTCAAATTTTTGTCTATCATATCTTTACTGCTTCATGTTATGTTTTAGTTCCTTCTTTAGGAATACAAATTAGTCACATATTAAAGCTCCCTTTTAGGTCTTATTAACTGTCATGTTCTCTTTCATAATTTTAATCTCTTTACCCTTGTCTTGAACATTTTAAGAGAGCTTCTCAAGTCCATCCTCCATGTCACTGATTCATGCTTTTGTGTTTTCATTACCATAGTTCAGTATCCTTAGAGCCTTGTAAAATGTGGGCTTGAATTTTCCTATTATACATTTAGTTTTAATTCATTGTATTCTTTACTCCCTGCTAGTCCTGCCTAATGGAGGTTCATTCTTCTTGCATTTTATTGAGAATAGTAAACGAGTTCCAGAATGTTCTCTTGAGACTTGTAAGACATTCATTTTAGAAATATACTCTTCCCTTGAGTCTTCAAAGTGGTATTCCACAGTAGGTTTTTGTTGTTATTTAGTGTTCTGCTTTGGTTTTTTCCCATTACAAATTATTGAATGGGGTACTTCCTGAATCCATTGATTCTCAGAATATAGGATGGTTCAATTACCCTAAGCCACATTCTGATAAATCAATAACAACAAAATCCTCTTCTCAGATTCACACTTAGAAAGAAAGTTGTTGTGTCCAGATTACAATAGGACTTTCAGTTTCTAGTATGCGTTCACTCTCCTGAGGTGGTGATTTCTCTATTACTTCCTGCCTGGTCCTCTGAAACTCTGGAAGATATAATAGCAACCTAAGAGTCCCTCCATCCACTGTA
This sequence comes from Eumetopias jubatus, assembly GCF_037043125.1. NCBI lineage: Eukaryota > Metazoa > Chordata > Mammalia > Carnivora > Otariidae > Eumetopias > Eumetopias jubatus. The sequence goes on along the minus strand of NW_028274814.1, from coordinate 53,111,726 downwards.
TCCAGAATATTTCTGTCACTGTCTTCAGAGGTTTGCTTTTGAAGAAAAAAGCAGCCAGTATGTAATAAGCAATCAGGGCGTCCTCCATAGCTCTTGCCCAGCTGTTTCTGAAAGACGCTTTTTCTAAATGGTGAGAAAGATAGCAATTGGGAAAGTGGAGGAGGTCTGCGAATAACTTTTAAATACCTCAAAAATCAACACATGAATGATCTTTTTCATTGGTTGGTGTATACTCTGGATATAGACACATGGAAAAACACAAGGAAACCATAATGTGTCTTCCTACCTTTTTCAGGTGTTCTCTTTGAGATGAAACCTGAAAATGCTAAGAAAATTGACCTACTATTGGTTAGCGAAGTTCCTCCCAGATTCTAGCCTTACATTTTTTGAGCTTTGATTCCATGTTTTGTCTTTTTAGTGTTTTCTTAAGTAGCTTAAGACAAATTAGCAAAAGTTACATATATTAGCAGTATTTTGAATAAGTTACTTGAGATATTTTTTTGCTACTAATAGCCTCTTAAAGGTTTTTAAGGGTTTTACTTTCTAGTCATAACTAATAAACACCATCTGGTAAACATGCTTAATACCATAAACCTTCCAAAAATCTTAATGTTTCTACACAACACAAGATACTATTGTGATTCTAGTTTGTATTGAAAATTCTATTGACCTCCAATTTTTGTCTCCTTCTTTACTTGTCTCAGAAAGCTAGCAATTTTAAGTCATGATAATTTCATTTAGATCAACTATCCTTTGAGTATATTCATTTATTCTTCCATTGAGTTATTCATGCAGTAACATTTAAGTTGTTATTATATGCTAGGCACTGTGATAGACCCTGCAGATACTGCATCCAAGAACTTATGATGTAATCATGAAGACAGATGACAAAACAAATCTTTGCACTGTGCTATAATAAATCTTTCTGAAGGTTACATCTTGTGAAAATATCTAAATAGTAGTATCAAGTAGCATCTGATACTAGTATGTTTAAGTTGTTATTTTTATCCACAACTTAGATTCAAAATTTCACTTTGAAGATTGTCTTCTGTAGCTTCTTCATTTAATTCAAGTCATTTTAATCAGCCCTCATTTAACAAATGTCTATTGTGAGCAAGATAGAACACTCTGCACTGTATAGAATGCACAACTAATTAGGTTAAAACTTGAATCCTCAAAGTTTTTAGCCTAGCTATGTCTTAGTCTTTCAAGCTGCTATAACAAAATATCAGAGACTAGATAGCCTATAAACAACAGAAATTTATCTCTTACTGTTCTGGAGGCTGGAATTCCAAGGTCAAGGTACCAGCATGGTCACATTTTGGTGAGGACCCTCTTTACAAATCATAGCTGGTATGTTTGTATAGGGCAAGGGATCTCTGTGGAGTCTCTTTTATGAGAACTCTAATTCCATTCATGAGGGCTCCACCCTCATGACCTCCTGAAATGTTAGGATTTCAACATTTTGGTGGGACACAAACATTTAGAATATAGCAGGTGGGGAATACAGACTAACTAGAATCCATTTTCAAGAAAACCCAAAAAGTGTTATAGAAGTACAGTAGCAGAGAAGATTACAGTAAGAATGACCCTTCATTAAAGAGTAAAAGTATTCATTTGGGCCATATTGAATATGATAATAATCGGTATCTTATTGAGAAATTTCTATATGCTAGTTATTATAACTTCTAATGTTCCCTGTACATTATCTCTAATCTTGGAAAATGAAAATATTTTTAACTTCCCATTATCTATATCAGTTCAGAGGGCCTATCAGAAATGAAATGACATTTATTTGAAACTTTGCTTGAAAATCTTTATGCCCATTTCTTGGTGGGGGGCAGGGGAGATGGGAGACATTAGGTGACTCAGTACTAAGAGAAAGACAGGGAGGACCATGATCTACATTCAATTCAGCTCCTTTGGCAGATTGCATTGCCTATCTACTTGGCTCACAGCCACAAATAGACATAAACTTTCCAACCAGCATGCAGACTCATGAAGAAATAGTTTGAGGATTGTAAATGAAGTGTCATCCTCTCCTGAATTGTATACATCTTACCTCTAAAAGAATTTAACCAAGATAAACATTAAATTTGTCTCTGAAATATGAAGAGGTGACAAATGTTTTTCCATGTAAGAATTAAATATAATTTAAAAACAACAAACAAACAAACAAACACAAAACCTCACGATCAAATTGAAGAGATACTAGCAATGGCCAGAATTGTGGTTGGCTCTGATTCCTAAAAGACACTATCATTTTAAAGGCTCAAATAAGTTTTCCCTTAGCAGTGAATTATGATTCTGTTCAATAGGTGGAAAATTGAAACAGAAGTCTGCAATTGGGAAGGAGAAATTTGATCTAGGATACAAACTTACAAAACTTGCAGGTGGGGCAGAGGGTTGATCCCTTAGTTCATGATTACATAAGAACAAGTCTGTTGTGATATCTATATAAGTAAAGAATTAGTGAATATTTTGGAAGATCATTTAGAAGATTGACAACATTCAAAAGTTTAGTTTTATCATTCAGTGTAATTTAAGAGGAGAGTAAATTGCTCTTATGGACTGATTCAGAAGAAATATTATCAAGCCCATGTTTCTGTTTAGGTTTGTTTGTTTTTTCCTTATAAACTGAAGTAAAGTATTGTCTATTACAATATCATTTCTCAGGTTTATTACCCACTTCAGGTCACTCTGAGTCAAAGTTCACTTCCATTTTCTTCTAAAGGTATCATTTGTCCTTTTTAAAAAATATTCTCCACGGAAAAAATCATCAATGAATTAAAGCTTGGTGTGGTTGTTTAATAGTTAAAGAAATTAGGAGAAGACTTTTAAAATATTACATTTCCCCCCCAGGTGTTGGAGGAACATGAAAATGGAGTGTACTACTTTGTTTGAGAAGTGGTTTTCTTTAAAAATAATGAAAATTTTCTTTCAAATGATTACTAACAATATGATATTTATTTTGTTTTAAATTCTACTGAAAATAACCTCTGATAAATTATAAAAATAATCTTAGAGGCTCCTCTTGGTTTATTCTTTTCATCGTATTGAGCTATTGAAAATTAGACAATTTGGTTTCACTTTCTGCTTCCTTTGAATTAGAAGGAGGCTGCTTTGCCATTTCAACTCTGTATGAGAACTGCTAACACCATTAATCTCTTTAAGGATTATTCTTCCCTCCAATTTGTTTACAAAATGTTAAAATAAAATAAACACTGTTGTAAAGCTCCTCTGTTCTTATCAGGTTATATTTAGGGGTTCTAAATATAGTAATGTTTGGAAAGCAGAGGTTACCTTTCCCTTAAAAAAATTGATATTATGACAAAAAAAATTGAATGAATAAGCTATGTTCTTCTTAAGAATTTTATTTATTTTACCTAGTGAAATTTATAAGTCAAGCACTAGTTCAACATAAGATAAAGTTATTTAATCAATCACTGCAACTTTTGTAAAATCCTTTGGTTTGTCTATGTAACTGCAACAGCAAACTTTAGGCAACACACTGGTATATAGATCTGAGATGGCCATCGAGCATTTAGGATTTATTTGGAGAAAATTTGTAAACTATGTTAAGATCTTACTAAATTTTAGATCAATTACCCCACAAAGTAATATACCCCATATGCAGTTATGTATGCAGGTATATAGAATATGCATGTTTGCCACTAATTGCTGAGAGAGGGAAAGAGAAAGAAGAAATCTAGAAATATCTCTTGGAGTCATTGGAGAATTTTTCCTAAGCATTAAAAAGCCATTTAAAACAGTATTGGGAATCCGATGCTGCCACGTTCAAAGTGTTCAGTTTCAAAACCCTCAAAAAGACAAACTCTTTT